>NW_019396391.1:109057-157600 GCF_000591075.1 Eurytemora carolleeae
CTTTAATAATAATGGTTCTTGTTGTAGGTACAAAGAGAATAGGTTTTTAAATCCTTCACTTTAATAATAATGGTTCTTGTTGTAGGTACAAAGAGAATAGGTTTTTAAATCCTTCACTTTAATAATAATGGTTCTTGTTGTAGGTACAAAGAGAATAGGTTTTTTAATCCTTCACTTTAATAATAATGGTTCTTGTTGTAGGTACAAAGAGAATAAGTTTGGAATGAGATGGAGACTCGAAAAGGAAGTTGTTCTCGGTGAGAATTTATTTAATAATGGATCAATAAAATATGAAAAGTGCGTGTTTGTTCTCAGATAAAGTTTTATAACTTTTAACTTAGTTTTTGCTCCTCCATTTTCCCACAAACTTCTGGAGACAATTCTGTTCTAGTTTATCATGTCTGGATAAACCTACTCATGTAGGCTTTTTGCTTTATGTGGGCCATTGTTTAATCCAGGTTTTCAAATAAAACATTTAATATTTTTTAAAGAGTCTTTTTTATCGTTGAATTTTGACGTGAAATATTTTTTCATTTTTTGAATAACCCTAATCTGTATTTCTGATCCGCTATTTAATTCTTACATTAAGACTTTAAATTGCTGACTGTTGAAGTAGTCTTGCCTATACATTATACATTTTTTAAACAAGTGGTTACTGTTAAGTTGAATTAGCTGTGACTATTAATTTTTAGAAGGTTTTCAAAACTATTTTATTTTTAGGTAAAGGACAGTTTGTCTGTGGCAATAAGAAATGTGACGAGGTTAAAAAATTAAGGAATGCATTTTTTTCGACCTTTCTTTTTTGATAAAATACTTCATCATATTCGTCTTATCTTCCGACCCTGGCTGGGTGCAGTTTATACATCAGGTGTTAAATACTTGATAAGAATAGGATCCAGTTTCAAGAATTTACTTATACAGCTTATAAACTCCACGAGAGAAACAGTCATTTGTTTTAAGTTGAGATGTTGGCTATATGATATACTTGATTAGAATTAAACAGTAATTGAGTTTTTGAGCTCGATAAATTTATCAAAATGATTAAGGCGTGTTTTCCATTCGGCTTTTGGTCAAAAAATTGTGCTACCACTAGGCCATCAAAAATATTATGCTAGTGCGTGATTAAAACACATAATTTTGAAATAAGTTAAATTCAGACATTTTTGCAAAAACAATTTAGAAAAAAAATCTACTAAGAACATGGGAGGTAAACTTTGCTTACGTCGAACATGGAGATAAAAAGAATGCTTTAGGTGAGTAACTTAGTAATCATTGTTAATATGTATTTGTAAAAATTAAAAAATTGAATATTTTGTTTTAAAATCCACGAAATTATTCTCAAATGTCAACTGAAGAATTAAATTTTTAGTTAAATGTCGCCTGTGTTTTGAGTGTTCATACAAGCTTAACTATCATCACAAAAAGAAGGAAGTAACGCGAAAGAAGAAGCGAAGAAAGGAAAAGAAACCTAAGAAAGGGAAGAAAAGAAGAGATAGTTCAAGCTCCTGTAGTTCTTCCGAGGAAGAAAGGAAGACTGAAGAAGAGAAAGCTGCCAAGAAGGCAGCTGAAGAAAAGGATGCTGCAGATATATGGAGCAAGCCTGTGCAAAGAGAGGAGGAAAAATCTAGGGAGGATGTTTTCAACGAATATTTAGAGGATTTATTTCTGTGATATTTCAGAGGAAATGTGCCTATTGTAACGCGGGAAAATCTGCTAATTTATTTTGAATTCTCCGCGAGAATCTTGAGATGTGATGGAGCCTGGTGGAGCAGCCTTCAACAACCCCAGCAGCGGCAAGATTGATCAGCAGCTGAAGATATTAGAGGATTTGAAGCGACAGAATAAACTTCTCAAGTCGGGTACTCCACCCAATCTTGTAATGAGCAGTGTCCCTCCAGTTTCAACACAGGTATTGAATTAAATCAAGAAATCTCACTAATAGTTTTATTTGCGAACAAGGCGGTGATTATTTCATAAAAAGTGTTTTGAAAATAAAAATATATTTTTCTTTAGATTATCTCTGATCCTCATGTTCCTAGTGGGCAGCAAAGGTCTGCACTAGAATCTGCAAATAAAACCAGTTTCGGATACTTCATTCCTCAGGTATTTTTTCCAATTTGTTTAACCTTGACAACATGTACGTTTTTTACAACATTCCAATAATTGTAAATTTTCTTCTCGATCATAAACTATAAGAGACTGGCGATGTCAATCAATTAACCCGACTTTTACAGGTTACTTTAACGATTTCCATGTTTATTCTGTAAATAGTTATTCATTATTCATGATATAAATTGTTAAGCTTAAAGACGCTCTTTCATTAACGATGTTAAAGTATGCTTATTTGTTTTTACTTTTACCGAAAGTTAAAAGAGTAATCTTGAAACTAGACGAATTTTGTTATAACTTTTTGCACACTCCGACTGTTGAAATATCATAGTTTTTTACGTATTACTCAGAATTCTAAAACCGATGTCTTAATAATATTTAATTTGTTAATAATTTTAATTCTTAACTTACACGTGTGTAAATATCGTCTAGTAAATATGGCGACAAATCTATTTAAAGAAACTCTTTTTGTCAGTTTGAAAATTACATTATATCAGATCAAGCCGAATTATCACACTTCTTAGGCTATTTTTCATGCCAGCTTATTAAACTTACACCCTGTATTTTATTATAAAACGCTTCAGACAGGGGTGTATATTTTTTCTTAAAATCCCCCCCAGGAAAATTAATTGTTCCCACAAGTTATAAAAATTTAATATTTAAGGTTTTTCGCTGAATTTGGAAAATAAATGATTTCAGGGCAAACTTCATGAATTTTGGGGTATAAAGTATTAAAAAATTCACTTGCCTTTTGATGTCCAATTTTTCAGTTTTCCACCCCAAATCATTAAAAATCATTTCTGAAAAATAAATGTCTCGGATATGTCTCAAAAAAGTATTTCACAATATTGTTGAGAGATTACAGACAACTATACTGAGATTACAGACAACTATACTGAGATTTTCTTGTTGTAGGTACAAAGAGAATAGGTTTTTAAATCCTTCACTTTAATAATAATGGTTCTTGTTGTAGGTACAAAGAGAATAGGTTTTTAATGAGATGGAGACTCGAAAAGGAAATGTTTAATAGAAAACAAAACGATTTTGATATGGGGGGGGCACAAAACTTATCCCTCTCAGGATAATTTAAAAAGTGTTTAAACACAGTCCCTGAACAGTTTTGTGCAAATAAAGCCTCCAATCCCCCCGCACGCGCATTTTAGAAAATATTTGAGATTCTTAACTTTTTCAATTTTGGCATTGTTCAAAACAAAAGTAGCATGCGAAACATCAAGGTACAGGTATATTGGGACAAGGAATTCATTTCTGTAATCAACACAGACTTTTGAGCGTTCTGATTGGCGCGCTAGCAGCCAGATGTTAAATATGTCGCACATTTTACATGTATGTCGATAATAAGGTTATTAGGCACGGAAATTCTATGTCTTGGGTTAAAAATGTAGTTTGAGCATTCTGAACGGCGCACTAGTAGCCAGCTATCACGTTTTAGGTCATCTGTCCACATATTTTTTAAGTTGCGCTCTAGTAGCCAGCTGTTTCCTTGTGGGTCAACTCAGCACAGATTTGCATGTTGTATGTCAATTTATAGGTAAATGGGCATCAGGAATTCATTTCTACGGTCAAGATGAATATTGGGATATTCTGGCCAGAGTGTTTATAGCCAGGTGTGCATCATCTTTCCACATATTTAACATGTTAGATGTCATTTTACAGGCATCTGGCAACGAGGAAGTCATTTCTCATGTAAAAATAATTTTTGGAGCACTCTCGGCGCGATGGCAGCTAGCAGTTACCTTGCGGATCATCCTACATGCAGTAATTATATCTTAGATAACTAGATGCAAGGATTATAATTCTTGGGGAAAATAACCAGCAAAGAATTCTGATAACACTAGTGGACATCTAATAGTAAGTGCGGTTCATCTTACCAAAATGCATGATTTAACGGAAAACCTCTTAGATTTCTTAAAATCCTGGTCAGTAGAGTCTTAAATTATCCACCATTATATTTAAAATTGAAGATACATGAGAAAACTTCAATAAGATGATTCATTATTAATATCATAGATTCTGGCGTGCTTGCACAATAGTTATTATGAACAGGAATGAAATCCTCAGGTCGAATTACCTATAAAATGACATACAACATGAATAACTACAGTGATAACCAGAAGACCGTGGAATAGGAACACAACATTATAGCAATAATTTGATCACTTTGATGTTGCTACTAAGCAAATAGTTATAATAGTAATTGCTGTGTCTTCTGTACATTGAAATATTTAAAGTCATAACTTTAGTCTATTAGTCGTCTTCCTAAACCAAAGTTTTCTGGGTTATCACTGTATGATAAGTTGACCCCACAACTACCTTCTTGCCAGCAGCGCGCCGATCAGAATGATCGAACATAAGTTGTAAAATCTGTTGTAACTCTGACTACAAGCGCACCGGTCAGACGGCTCCAATATTTATTATGACATCGGAAATGAATTTCTCCTTCCCAATTACCTATAAATTGACAAACACCTCGAAAAATATGTGGTTAGATGACCCGAAACGTAATAGCTAGCAAATAGCGTGCCGATCAAAGTGCTCAAACTACAGTTCATATTATGGTGTCAAGATTGCAAAATTGCGAAAAAGTAACATGTTCCACCAAAAAGCGCGCGCGCATTTTTGCTCTGATTTTCTTAAAACTGAATTTTGCAGTTACAATACATAATTTAGAGTTCACATGTAAAAAATCTGCGTTCTACGGCAATTCTTAGTTCTGTTTAAACTCTTAAAATTTTCCGGAGAGTAATACGGTTTGTCCCCTCCCCCTTCAAAATCGTTTTGTTTTCTATTAAACAACATTGGCAATGAATTTCATTTGTTATTGTTATTGTGTTTCTCTAATCCAGTAATATTGTACCTTTGATTGTGAATCTGTTGCTGTGTTTGAGGCTTGTATCTATCTATCTATCTATCTATCTATCTATCTATCTATCTGGGATTCTAAGCTTGTGAGGGGTTAGTACTCTACAGATCACTGAATGCATTTCACCCAGACAAAACAACTCTCCTCAACCTTCTCTTAATCTAGAATCTCAGGCAGGGATAAAGTGACTTTAAATGACTTTTTCGGTATATTGCTATACGTGAATCCGGCCTTCTTTCAGTATAGGTTAAATAAATATCATAACTTGAACACATGCAATTTAAGTTAACAAATTGTATACCCTGTATTTTAAATTATATACAAACTCTATTTAACTTTCATACAATAAGTTTCTATGATTAATTTATTTCCTTCACAAAATCATTCATATTCCCCTAAAAAGTTAAAAAACCTCAAACCTCAAAAAAATGTTGTCACTCTGCACTAAACTTTGTGTTAAAAAGGTAAAACTATCATTTTTTATGAGGGGGCTTTCATAATACTTTTTGCTGGAAAATCTTTTATTGGTTTAAGCTTTAAGTACATCAAAAATAAACTAGAAAAATGAATGTTATTTTTCCTTGCTTAATAAAAGGTCTGGCGTAATTCTTATTTTAAAGTTCGTTGAAATGTTATCTTTTCTTTTATGTCATATTGTTCTATGTGGTTAACACGAATTTAAACATCATTAAAAAAAAACAGTTTGATTTTGAACGAAATCTACAATGTTTTTAAATTTGTGCTTAATTGTGATAAGATGGTTGAAAGGTGTTATGTCCGTTTTGTTCCCTTTGACCTAAATATAGTTAACATTCCTTGGTTCCAATCAAGTTTATTCTATTCCGGTCATGTCTCCTTATCAATATTTCAATGTTCAGTTGAGTTGTCTTATCTATCTCTGTATATGGGCGGTTTTCCATTTATTTCTAGCCTGCAGTTCTATACACGCCATGTTTGGGGTTATCAAGAGTCGACTGATCAGCTGAAACTGGTAAAAAAAAAGAATTTCAATTAAAAAATTCAGCCAGAAATCGATAATTAGCGATTAAAATGGTTTTAAAAGATGACACATGTAAATGTACAATTTACAAATACCACAGCAAGAAACTGATTTGAGATTCAGCATTTTTCATTTTGTCGATGTTTAAAAACTTGCAAACAAAAATTACATTAAAACATAACTATTTAAATTTCTTAATTTTAGCATTAAGTGTTTTAGTTAGAATAAATTCGTGCTTTGTTTTAATAAGTTTACATGTATTTACAGAAAAGTCAAGTGATATTGTGACGTCTTGTCACTCTAAATCTTGTCTGAACAAATGCGAACTTAAAACTGTACTCGACTTTTGATATAAATGAGATGTTTTATAAAAAGAACCTACTCCCATCTTCTTTTTCAAAATTCTTGTGCTTTATTACTTAAAATAACTGACAGCCGTTAAAGACTTATCCCTAAGGTGTTGAAAAGACGACAGGGTTAAATATATGTTTTAATTAAATTCCGCCCAGTTGAGCCGGCGGGGGGGGGGGGGGAATGTCTTATTTCATTTATTGTGATTTGAATTTTTCCATAAAAAATGGGAATGATTTTTTTAGTGTAATTAGTATTTGCCCTTGTCAGGCATAGTATAATTAGTTAGATACTCGAGTCTGTGTTTATTTTAGCTGACCCAGTTTCAGGGGTTCACCCGAACTAATTTCATCGGAACTACCAGAGTTAGTCCTGGTTCTCGTTTTAATGAATAACTAACAAACTACGGAAATTTTAAAATAAGTTCACAATTTCACAATACTTTTCAACAATTTGAATATGGAATCTTGGGTTAGCTATATTATGGGCCGTAGGTAAATGATAAATTTGAGTGTTAAGATAGCGGATGTCAGCCTCAAGTTTTGTTGATTTAGTATCAAGTAGAGCTGCACTTAACTAATATTAAACTAGAGAAAAGATAAAATGCCGAATTCTGATAAAAGAGTTCAGAGTTCAAAAATGTCTTTTTTCAGCCACGTGTTTGTTTTCGAAATATCCGACATTTATATTCGGGATTTGCACAACTATTGGAAATTTCTCGAAATTTCTTGATATCGGAAATTTTAATTTTTGAAATGTTAACTTTGTGCAATTCGGTCATACCATACGATTGATTTTCTTAAAATAGAAAATTATCAACACTTTTTTTCTTAAAAACAAATATTTGAAATTAGATAAATTGATATTCTTACAGAGAAAGAGAATAGGTTTTTAAATCCTTCCCTTTGATAATAATGGTTCTTGTTGTAGGTACAAAGAGAATAGGTTTTTAGTTTTAAGAAAATATATCCGTAGAACAATTGTATATTACTGCTCTACTGCGGATATTTCCTATTTATACATTCTTCTAATCTTTAGGATTCTTCATTCGGAAATATAATACTTCCGGTTATTCCACGGTTAAACAAGAAATAGTTCCACTTCCTTCTACCTTAACAGCTTTAAGATGGCTAGAATGAAACTCAAAGAATTAGGTACGTATCCTCTGTAAATAAAAATCTTTTTTCTCTTTTAAAGTTTCGTTATTTCTTAAAATATTCGTATTCATGTTCTTCTGAACCCCCTGATGTCTGTGACATGTTGTCAACACTTGTACTCTTATTTTCTAGTCCTGATATTATTGCAACCTCATGTCATGTAGACCTTTGGATTTCAAACTGCATATTTTCAAGTGTAAACCCCGTGGATACGTTGTTTCAGCGGTTAGGAGCGCCGACCCCTATTTCATTGAATGATGGGTTGTCCTTTAATAATAATAATAATAATAGCTCCAAAGTTTAAAATAAAATGGAACAATTTTTTAAAATTTTGTTTCACATGATTAATTTTTCCTGCTAATTTAAAATTTATGCTTAGAATCTCATCTGCAAGAAGTAGAAGAGTTTGAATCCCCTAAAATACTACTAGAGCAGTATCCCACTAGACCACATATTGCAGCCTGTATGATTCATACAATGGGTGAGAAAAGTTATGATTGCTAATTGTAAGTCGACAAACAAACCTGTATAAATACATCTCAGGAATATTAATTCTCATTCCTGATATATAATCAGCATTCCTTGTGATTCTTATTATTATTTAATTTTTTTCTCAATTTATTCATTTTCCTGATTTAATTATTAATTACAGAATATATTAATTTAGCCTCAAGTTTTGACGATATCGAGAACAGGAGTATACTAGATCTAGGTTGTGGATGTGGGGTACTGTCGATAGGTTAGTTCTCATTTATAACCTTTTATCATCACTTTCCGCCTACTTCATTATTTATTTAAGCATAAACTCTCTTATTTTTGGACGTTATAACTAAACAAATGGAGTTATTTTTTCAAATTTTGAAATGAAATTTATGTGGAAAATGTAAAAAAAAAAGAAAATCCTGAAAGGAACTGTAAGCGTAATTTTAAGTGATCCTTAATGCAAAGATGGTGTTGCCCAATTCACAATGGTATCCTTGAAACCTTTATCTGATGAATATTGTGGAAGATTTTGTCGTTTTTCTAGTATTTAATTCCGTGAATTCGTTTATTTAAATATTTTCCTGTAGTGGAAATGCGCGAGTCCCTTTTACTAGGTAGAGACCCCTTAATTGAAATAATTAGTTTTAAAATTGATCTTATTGATTTCTAATTCATATTTGATCAGACAAGCTTTAAAGAACCGTTGTGAATGTGTCCTCGTCATCTTCGCATAAAAGGGAACCGTTGTGAATCGGGCATTGCCGACGTTGCATGGAGTTTCAGTCAAAATTATACTAACAGTCCCTTTGAAGATCTGCAAATCACGTCACCGAACAACTCCAAAAATTTTACACAGGTTCTTGTCCCTTTTTCATTAAAATAACTTTTTGAGATAAGACCAGGCTGTTTCTCTTGAAGTATAAGGAAGAGAATGAAGTTCTTTGTTCCTCTCTTTAATTAAGTTTCAGTGAATATTCCTGGCGGGGGTTGGGAACAATACATTAATTTCAGCTTTGGTATTAGATCTTAATTTATAAGATAACATGATATCTAATGGGAATAAATAAAGGTTCACNCTCCTCACAGATTTTCCTTTCTGATTCATTTTTTGGATTTTAGATGTGACAACGCTTATCCACATTAACTGAACTCACAGAGGAAACTAATTCAAGTATTCGAGTTTATTTCCGGGAAAGAATGATATTGGTGAATGGAGATCCTCGAAGACCCAATTAAGAAATAATCAAAAGGAAAAGGGTGGCTGAGAATTAAGGGGGGGGGCAAGGGGGGAACCTACAGTGCTTAACAGATGCAAAATACAGAAGTTTTGACCTCAGGTTGTGTTATGCTTGGGGCTGGAGCTGTTACAGGGGTGGATATCGATCCAGAGGCTCTCGACACTTTCCAGCAGAATATTGTCGACTTCGACATGGAGAATGTCGACCTAGTCAACATCGGCGTGAAGGAGGTTGACAAGGTTCTCAGACAGAAGTTCGAGGTCGTCATCATGAATCCTCCATTCGGGACAAAACACAATAAAGGTACAACAAAACTGTATATTTGGATTGACCCTCTATTTGATGAATCAAATGGACGATTCATAATGGTAGCATTTTAAACCTTTGTGGGAAACAAAAATAAGGAAAAGTCGTTTTTTGTTTTATACAGTTTTCGAATGCGATGTCTCAAAGAAATGACTTGCGGACTGGCGTAGTAGAGATAAGGAAGAAAATAGAATGAGTTTATTATTAATCGAGTTTTATGACTCATGAAATGAAGATATTAATTGAAGGTTTTTATTGTTCTGCATAATAGTTTTTTTTAATACCTGGTTTATTGTAGGTTTGGATATGTTGTTCCTGGAGCAAGGATTAAAGTTGGCTACCCGGGCAGTTTATAGTTTACATAAAACTTCTACAAGGGATCATGTTCTTAAAAAGGCAGAATCATGGGGAGCTAAACCACAAGGTAAATTTAATAGTTTATATGTTTAATTGTGAACATTTTCTCGTTGTATACATTGTAAACCAAAACTAAAAAAAGTTCGCGGATTAAAAAAAATAGATTGTGGATTTTTAAATTTAATTAAAACCCAATTTTTTTAAGGCAGATTTTTGAAACTTTGATCATTCATGAACCTTCCCTGAGAAGAATTATTTTTAAAATTCTGCTTTAGCAAAATTGCACACATGATAGGATCCCTCTATATTCATAATTCCTAACTCATTGCTGTAAAGTTTTATTATTTTCTTTAAAAATAGTTTTCTTTTGGTATGCAGGGAATGTTTTCGTACAGCGGCAACTACTTATGTGTGGGTTGTCTTTAATTTTTGGAAAGAAAAATTCGGTTTTAAACAATTTAAAAATTATTAGTATTTTAGTTGTTGCTGAGCTACGCTATGACCTGCCTGCTACCTACAAGCATCACAAGAAATCATCTGTTGATATTCACGTGGATTTCATTAGATTTGCTGTCAGCAACTACATATAATTTACCGGAGAAATCGGCTGTTGATATTAACGCGGATTTCATATGATTAGCTGTCTGAAACTAGATAAATTCAACCGGAGATATCAACTGTGGATATTCATGTGGATTTCATACGATTTGCTGTCAGCAACTAGATATATTCTACCGGAGAAATCAGCTGTTGATATTCACATGGATTTCATTAGATTTGTTGTCAAAACTAGATATATTCTTAGATCCGGAGAAAACAGCTGTTGATATTTACGAGGATTTCATTAGATTTGTTGTCAGAAACTAGATATTCTTTCGGAGAAATCAGCTGTTGATATTCACGTGGATTTCATGAGATTAGCTGCATCAGCAACTAGATAAATTCAACGGGAGATATCACCTGTTGATATTCACGTGGATTTCGTAAGATTAGCTGCCAGAAACTAGGTATTCTACCGGAGAAATCATCTGTGGATATTCAAGTGGATTTCATCAGATTAGCTGTCAGCAACTGTGACTTTGACTTATCAACCGGATAAATACATCTGATGACTAATACAGTTATCAGCTTGTGCAAACTGTTTTCTCCCAAAAACATCTGTGATTTAACTATTCTTATTAAAGATTGTAAAATCTTGAACAGTTATAACACACTACAGTGACTTATCAAGGTTTCCATGAATCCAGAAAAAAGTGTTCTCATTTATATTTTTGTTTATTTTTCAGATTTTCTTCCTTCAACTTTCTTCAAAATGTCTTGGCAAAGCTATGTTGATGACCAGCTCATTGCAACCAAGGTACATTTTAATATTCTTCGAGGCCTTTTTCTCTTATGTTTTCTCCCATTTCTTCCTCCCATTTCTTCCTCCCATTTCTTCCTTATTTCTTTCCTAACTTGATATTTCCTCGTTTTCCTTCCTTCTGTGTCAATTCTTTCACAATCCTTTCTTTTTCAATTCTGTACTCTGTACTCTGTAGTCTTGGGGTTTTTTCAAACATTACACTTCAGCCTAGTTATAGATTGAATTCTCTCATAGTCTTCTCTCAATCGGACTTCAGGGTTTATGTTATTACCAGCACTCAAGATGTTCACAATTATTTTTGCAACATCAGACGTTAAATTATTTTTGCAACTTCAGACGTTAAATTACTTTTGTTTAGGTCATCAAGGACGCCATAATCTGCGGACACGATGGTAATGTCTGGGCCACCAGTCCTGGCCTTAGCGCTACACCCGCCGAACTAAAGGTATTGATACATTAACTTAGTCTTATTCAA
Organism: Eurytemora carolleeae; assembly: GCF_000591075.1. Classification (NCBI taxonomy): domain Eukaryota; kingdom Metazoa; phylum Arthropoda; class Copepoda; order Calanoida; family Temoridae; genus Eurytemora; species Eurytemora carolleeae. The sequence goes on from NW_019396391.1 coordinate 120,778, forward strand.
TCGTTACACCCGCCGAACTAAAGGTATTGACATACATGCAGTTATTATCCTAGCGGCACACCCGCCGAACTAAAGTTATTGACACATATACAGTTCTTATCCTAGCGCTACATCCGCCGAAATAAAGGTATTGACACATTTACAGTTCTTATCCCAGCAATACACCCGCCGATTTAAAGGTATTGACACATTTACTTGTTCTTATCCTAGCGCTTCACCCGCCGAACTAGAGGTATTGGTACATTAACATTTCTTATCCTAGCAAAACACCCGCCAAACTAAAGTTATTTTCACATTTATAGCTCTTATCCTAGCGCTACACCCGAACTAACGATATTGTAGCTCTTTACGGTTGAGCGCTACGCCCGCCAAACTTATTGTAGATCAAACTTCTATTTTAAGCCCTAAAGTACTCGCAGTTATTTATCTAAATGAATTTAGTCTTACAATTGCTGATAAACTTGCGAATTTATTTTCACTTCAATGTCAAAAAAGGGATTGTTTACAGTGTATTCAAAGTTGTCACAACCCCAAAAGTCTCCAATTTTGCAGAAAGAAACCTTCAATATTTTATAATTGACTCAAGATATCTATTTCTGTGTTTAAATCTTGTTTTTATTTAGACTATTATCACAAACCTGGGGAATAGTGAAGCTCTCGTCAATGGAGTTACCCTTGCAGGAATCAAGTAAGTTATAAGATGCATCTATATTCTCAGGAAGGGGTGCAAGCTATTTTTACTGACATAAAAATCATTTTGAAAATCTCTACTATTTACTATTATGATAAGTTCAATATTCTGTTGAAGAGTGCTCTCTTATCTTAAATCTAAATGAAAACTAGTGTAAACGAGGTTATTAACCTCGCCTTAATGTTGATATATTCTTGTTTCTTTTTACGTCACTGTAATATTGTCCTGTATTCTTTAAGCTCTGTATGCTGGAGAATTTGTTATGATAAGTTGAAAGGAGGGGGAAATTTCAGTAGTCTTGTTTTTCTAACTTAAACTTTAAACTTTTTTCTCTCTATTATATACAATGCTAAGAGAAGAGGGATAGGGATAATACGAGATGTCCACATAACGACAGGACAATTTCGTGTACTAAGAGAATTATCACGGGTTTAAAGATTGTTTTTGAGACCCCTATAATTAACTTGGTACTTTTCTGGTGTGGATCTTATTTACTTTTGCTTGGCAAAATTGGCTTAAAAATCTAACTAAGGTTAATTGATAGGCATATCGGTTAATTTCAGGCACCCTACCGTAGATACTATTTAGACGCTCTTAAATAGAACACTCTTACATGTATTTGATATAGTCTGTATCTAGGTACATGTACCTCTCCGGGAACCCCTTCATGTATTTGATATAGTCTGTATCTAGGTACATGTACCTCTCCGGGAACTTAAATAGAACCCCTATATGTATTTGATATTGTCTGTATTTAGGTACATGTACCTCTCCGGGAACTTTAATAGAACCCCTACATGTATTTTATATAGCCTGTATCTAGAGTACTTCTCCGGGAACTTGAATAGAACCCCTACATGTATTTGATATTGTCTGTGTCTAGGTACATGCACCTCTCCGGGAACTTAAACAGAACCCCTACATGTATTTGATTTAGCCTGTATCTAGGTACATGTACCTCTCCGGGAATGAGAAGGTTATCCGAGCAAGGAAGGGAACCTCTGGTATTCACGTCATGAAAACCGTACAGGTAAACCCATTTTCTTTTTCTCAACCGGAAACTTCAGGGAGTATCGAAAAAGGAAACTCTTTTTTAAATCGCAGTTTTTTTTAAGGTCTTGTGAAAATACTAAGAGAAATGAAAAATGAATATTTTTTCTCAATGATATTAAGGAAAATTATATGTCTTATCGCATTCTTGAAATGCTCGAAAAGTTTCTGGTTTTTTGTATTCCAGCTTTTCCCTCATCCCTTGCTTCGAATTTAACGTAAATTTTTAATATTTAAACTTTTTATCCATTGTATTCCTCAGGAATATAAAGTAGGTTTAACATGAATATATATATTCAGGCGGTGATCGTGTGTAGATACGAGGAACCTATTGTAGCCGAGCAGGTTAGTTCAAGGAGTTCATTTTTTTCATTCAACCAAACTTTTTATTATTCATTATATTGGTTGGTTCTGGGGTTCAGATTTTATCTAAAAGATACTATTTGTGGTAGAGACTTGGATACTATCCGTGACAGACTAAATGTTGTTAAGTAGCATTTTTGGGGTGTAATTGGTGTATAATGTTCATACAGATTAATCCTAGATGAACCGTATTGCAATTCATCATTTAGTTATTTACATAGTTAGTCACTGCACTATGTATTAGTTGTTAGTGAGATTCTATGATTGCATTTATTGTTATATTTTCACGAATTTGCGATTTATGATTTTTTTAGTCATTTTGAATTTGGCGTAGAAAGATTGATTGATGTGAATTGAATATAAAATGATATCTCTAGGCTGCAACTGTGACTGAGAAGCTTGGAGACTATCTGATCAGTGTAGGATACTAGACAGTAAACACAGGAATATTATCCGTTAATCAAAATTCAAATATATCAATTGCTGGCTTTTCAGGGGTCATTTTCTCATACAACCATCCCCCCCACTCGAAAATCTTTTTCCCCTTTGCCTTGTGATACAGGAGATAAAGAAAGCATATCTTCTCTATGGAGATATGTTGATACAAACTCCTGAGATTAATTTGATGAATGAACAAGTTCAGTTCCACCTTGAGATTCAGGCCTGAATCTACTATTCATCAAACAAAACTATTTTTGATTCCTCTTTTTTTTAATTAAACGGTTTGCCTAATGAGATTTGTTGTCCCAAATAGTTAAAATGAAGCATCCCTTAAATTAATTGACTTTTTTCTTAAAATCTGGTTTAGGAAAATATTCGGGCGAGGGGGGGGGGGAGTGTAGAGGAGAGGGAGGTGGTGAATTTTCATAAAATTAATAGATCAAATATTAATTGAAATGTTATATTTCTTCTCAACTGGTCTTAAATCAGTTTTGTTCCAAATATCCGTATAAAAATAAGTTGGCAAATTAAATTTGATTTGATTTGTTTTTCCCTGAAAGCGTTGAAAATATTTTTAATTGAGAATTCTTGACAAATATTTTTAACGGATAATAATTTCAGGATTGACAGAATATGCTCCGGGCTTGGATCTGAATTTTGCTTTTCCTTTTTTTACATTTTTATGTGAAAATGCTAATACTAAGTTATTTTTGTACGTTTCAGTGCGTTTTCGGTAATTTTATCCCTTCTCTTCTAATTCTACTTAAAACCAATCTTCCAATAGAACCGGTTTCTAATCCACACTTTTGTAACAATTGTATTTATAAGTATTTATATTAAACCTATTGGCAACAAATAAAATGTGTGTTCTTACTTTTTTTTCTCAATTAACATTTTCAGATTAATATTAAAATGAAGTTGATTGTTTGAATATTGAAAGATTACTTTGAGAAGTAGTGACCAGACAGGTATTGTAGAAGTGATTAACTCAATAAAGCAAGTTTGTTCTGTGATTTTTTCAGTTACATTCTCCTGAAGTCTTAGTATGTGTTATATGTCATCTCAATTGGGGTTGAAATCCAAATTTTGGTTTAAATAAGTGGAATTTTTTATAGTTGAGAACGGTTCAATTTATAAATTTTAAGCTTGAAGAAACTATTTTTTTAAGTTTTCTTAGTCTGGTTTTCCTTTAAGAGACCTCTAATTGCATGTTATTTCTTGAATTAAACGATAAACGTCGAACCAAGAAATATTTCTTGGCTCTTATTTGACATTTAGGAACAGAACAACTTGACATTAAAAAAATGAGCGTCGAAATGTATGAATATGTTAATTGCGTCTTATGTCTTTTCTTTTTAGTTGCAACTTATGTTGTGAATCTTGGGATAAAGCATTGATTAACATTTTATGCAGATCTAAGAATTAATTTACTCCTCTTGGTGTCTTCAATAATATATTGAATATTTGTGATACTACTGGTAAGTTATGTTGAATATTTGTGATACTACTGGTAAACTATATTGAATATTTGTGATACTACTGGTAAACCAGTGCTTAGGATCCATTGGATTTTGATGCGGATCCGGATCTGCACTGGAGAAAAATGGTCATTTCTTTAAGATTTACTACGTTTTTTAACAAAAATTAATTTCAAATTTTTTGTTTTATTTTTTTTCGCATATTTTTATCCTAAAACTTGATGAACCATTCAGAAATGAGGAACATTTTATAATCTCTCTTTTTTCAGAAGTTCAGATTTGTGTTTTAGGAGTAAAAAAGTTTTTTTGCAGTTTTTGATTTATATTTTACACCTTGGATCCGCATATTTTTGCGGATCCGGATCCAGGAAGCCAAAATCTTGCGGATCCAACCGATCCGGATCCTAAGCTTTGTATAGTTAACTTCAAATATTGTAAGAATTTCGGATTTAAAAGTTAGAATTTTGTTATTGAAAGTTTCTTGAAATATTTGAATTGTTAAAATTGGCCAATATATCTTCAAAACAAGGTTGACTAGACAAAATAAGATGACTCGACGAAATGTCTAATTTATATAATTATTTTATGGTCAGGTTACTGTTACCCTCTTGTATTTCTTCTCCCCCCCCCCCTTCTAAGTAAAGGGAGGAACTCTTAATTATGATAATTTTATGATTTAATATACTCTAAACCTTCACGCCATGAATTTTACAAGAGGAAGAAAAGAATTATTTACCACTCCTTAAGGGTGAAAATGAGGAATAATCAGAGACGGAGGAGATGTATACTAGCGTTCCCTAGGGATGGAGAGTTGCTGATTTTATCTATCCATAAAGGGGAACGGGTTAAAGAAACCCTCTGCTCCTCCCCGCTTTTACTGGAGGGGTTTAAATCAGAGGGAATTTTGCCACCATGAGAAATGTTTGGGTATCCTCATAGTACTCAAATATATTAGGGTATTTCCTAATATTGTGAAATGCCTAAGCTTGTCCTAATATTGTGAAATGCCTAATCATCGTGGCGAAATATATTCGGGTATATAAAGAGACCAAATTTTGGTTTCCTTAGTCTATGTATTCCAGCTACAGTGAAAACATCTCCTCCCCTTTGATCTTCCTTTAACCATGGGTAAGCCTATATTAACATGCTATAATTTAACTATGTCTTAACATTTTTAACTTAGTATTATCGAAACCACTTGTAATTCTAAATTGTAATGTTGTAATATAAGACTAACATATTTTAACTTAAAAATAAATCCGTAGATATAATCCCAATCTTTTCTTAAGTATTCAGAACTTAGAGAATTTTGAATAAGTTCATATGGATAACGTAATTATAAGGTCTCTTTATTTTCAATTTAGAGAAAACCTATATAATAAGATCTGGTGTGATTATCAATTCTTAGAATTAAATCCATTCTTCCATCTCGATATCCATCCTAAGCAGAGAATAGTTATTTGGTTAATGAGTCATAAGTTAGTTGAGAAGTTGCAACTGAACACCCCTAAATTAAATTTTGCCAATTAATAATATTACTAGCTTGATAACCCAGCGCGGACCATGGAAGTCATAGTTGGTCCCACCGTTTACACGGCACTTGTAAATTACGATCGATCCACCCATTATAGAATATCAAAACCAAGCTAAGAGCCTTCCCATGGTTCTCCCCAGTTCCCCCATCAAAAATTGAGGCAAATTGGTCCATTGGTTGCCGAGTAATGATCAGACAAACAGATAAACAAACAAACAGAAATTATAATTTTATATAGACACGATAATATTTAGTTAAAATGGATTCTGAGAATATCGCACAGGTGATGGAGGAGACAACCCTCACCAGAATCAGGAATATATTCATCCTATTTTCACGACGAAGAAGACTTTCTCATTTTTTATTTTTGGGGCGCCTGGACAATCTTTTGAGACCAAGGAGGCAAACTCCGAAAAAGACGATGCCCGGAGAGAACAAAGAAAAACTTCTTAAATGTTAAACTCGGGAGTAATTAAAATTTATAAGTACAAGGCTAGCGCCAAACTTCTATTTAACCTTTAATTGTTGCTCAATCGTTCCTCATGTTCTCTTTGATGAAACAATAATTATTTTTGTTTCGGATTTAAAAGTTTGTTTTTGTGGACTTTCAAAATGTTGCGATAATCAAAAGCTTTTGGACACAAATATTTGTAATTTTGAGCCTCCTTAAACCTTCATGGGAGCCGTGAGGTCCCACATAAAATTTTTTACATGAAAAACATAAGCTTCTTTAGAAAAAATTATTCATTAAGATATATTTTAATTATTATTTTTGAATGTATGGTTTGGTCAGGTTGCTGCTAAACGATCAGAAAGTGAAGCTTTGGGAACCACCTTACTACAACAAGGCAGATAGCTCACTTAGTCTGATTAATAAGTTACTTATGAGATTTATTTAATTTTCCTTATGTTTAATTTTCTAATCCCTACAACTTTACTACCAAGCAGACTCAGCAGAGGCTTAAATTAGTAATGATTTAGTAAACCTGTGATATTTCAAACTAAATTAAAAATTAAATCCATCAGTCAAAGTTAAAATACTCAAAGGTTTTAAATATTAATTAATAATTTGCACAAATAGAAAATGATTTAAGATAAAAAAAACTAATGAAGAGAATAAGATTATGGGCCAAATAGTCGTGGTATATTTATATATTATTATTTTAATTATTCTACTGGAGTTTGTGTTAATTTTGTTGATAGTTGATCCGGATTTCAGGATTTGAATCAAGCAGACGAGAAACAGATTCACGAATTAGGTTTTTAGATCATTAAAGGAAGATAAAGAAATTATTTTTTTATTTCAAGGGTGTATTTTATATATTCGCTGAATTTTATTTCTTTGTGGGAAAAATGCATTTTGCTTAAAAATTACCAAAAGGGAACTTGCCGTTTGATGATTGATCTTAATTTTTTCTCGGAGGGTAGTTCTTGAAAATATAAATCTCTAGTAAAGTTTTTTTGAGTTATTTTTTACTAGTATATTAGAGTTATATATTTGTTTACAATATTAGATCTCAGTTGACAAGAAACTCGTGATCTTATTTCTACAATTTCAACAAGTAATTAGTTATGAAATCAATAAGCAAGTCCTTTAATGATGGTGCTTGCTATAGCTGGAGTTATCAAACCGGATCTAGAACTGCCATTACCTCATATATTCCAGGTTTATAGAACATATCAAGTTGTCAATGTTACTGTTGTTATGCCCTAGTCAGGCTTAAATCTCCTGGTTTGATTGTGATCGCAACCCGAACCCTAAAAGGCTAAGGAGCTACTGGACAAACCTTTGCTATTTGATTTGATTCGATTCGATTCGATTCGATTCGATTCGATTCGATTCAATTCCATTCCATTTGATTCTATTTTAATTGATTTTAATTGATTTGATTTAGTTTTATTTTGTTTTATTTTATTGATTTGATTTCATTAAACGGGTTTACAGAAATTATCAATTTTCAATACTATCATTACATTTATGATAGACTAGCAGAGCTTGTGTACCCAGTTTTGCCTCTGAATAAAATTTCCATGTATAAATAATATAAGAGTTTTTAAATCAAGGCAAGTCAGTCTAGGGGTTAATGAATCATGTTCGGACAATCAAACAGAGATTACTACTTTTTATTTATTAACATGGATTATTTGGAAAGAAATTTTGAATATCGTCGAACGACACGATTATCAATTATTATTACTATTAAATAGTATTGTTATCATCATTGTTTTTGATTTCAGGGTTTACTGATGCTTCAACAAAATGCCTTAGAAAAATTAGCTGCAAGAAATAGGTATATCAATAAATATTCAATTTAATTAATAAAACGAAATTGTTATTCAGAATATTCATACCATTCTTATTATTTAATTTCTTATATGATTAAAATTATTTTCTTCCAAAATCCAGAATTAGAGACCTCTGATCATAAATTCTTAATTCTAAAGCATCCGATCCTCTAACATTTTTTAAGCCCTCCTTGTTAGGCTTGAGATTCAAGTCTTGAAATTTTGGACTGAAATAAAAGTCCTTTTATCTAACTAAACGTATTGAAAACTTCCAATCTCATAGTTTAGAAAAACATGTATTCTCTTAAGGTTTTCAGAGAGTGGAGTTTTGAACCTGAGATTAAAGTTTGGACGAACCCTGAAATCAAGATTAAGAAACGTGGAGATAAATGCAGAGGAGATGGGAACTGTCCTTGTCAACAAAGTGAGAGCTCATTTTTTCCACCTTGATTTTTGCCTCTTCTGAAAAATTAACTTTACGAAAATAGTTTCTTAGCCCAAAGTTGACTTTTACTTTATCAAGGTTTGCCCTTTTGAAGTCAGTCTTTAAATCAATATTTTTAGAAATTTAGATTTTTAACAATCGCTTTTCCTGGGCCTGAACCAAGATGTTTGCTAATTTTTCGGTTAAACATGTCTGAACTGTCAGCAAACTTTGGCAATAAACTAAATTCAAATTTAATAATTCCCGATCTGAGAAGAATAAGAGCTGAACGCCGCGTAATATATTAGATAAGCACGATGGTGGATCGGAATCCCGCCATGTTGAAATTAATCTCTGGAGGGAAAGTTATCCAAGAGAATGTGTCCTTGAAGGAACAGGTAAAACTACTTTGTAATCATTTATTTTCTCCAGTATGTAGGAATTTTCTTCGCTGTTGTTGACATACCCATTACCCCCTACCCAGTACCCAGATTAGTTAATTTTTAAATTTTTCTGCCAATTTTTGTAATTGCTGTTATTGACACACAAAACACGGTTAATTATCTTTAATGATTTTAATTAATAATAATAATAATAATTAGATAAAAGAGAATGGAAAGGATTGCATTCTTTCTGCAAGATAACTTTTGAAAAAGAAAACTTAAAGTACTAGTTGTACAATTTACAGTTGTTTATATACAGGGTGTAAAAACAAGCAGTACTGTTATGGTTCTCCTTATATCATCAAGTCAAAGTGTCCAGGTAGTAAAGATTGTAAAGATATTTCGAAATACATATAATTTACCAAAAATTAATTGAGCTACGAATATTAACTTGAAGGGATTATCGAGTATCGACGTCATTTAATTTAAAGAAACTTAATGTCGATTTATAATGGCACTGTTACATTTTTTGTGTGATACAACATCTTCTTTTTATCTCAAAACTTGCATTTGTGTTTAAAATTGATTTGCGGATTCATGCTGCACAGCCAAAGACGGACATTGAGAGAACGTGCAATATACATATTTTCAAAACAATAAAACACCTGATAGAAATAGTATTAGGCACACTGCTGAAAATGAACTATCAGGATTCAAGTCAAAACACCTAATTTGTTTCGGAATAATATTAATATGCAGGCTTCTGAGTTATAATCTAAATTTCAGAAAATTTTAAGTAAACCCATTTTCAAGAAATTGTAGAAATCAAATGCATTTTAAAGTCTAAACTCAGTCGTAACTGTAGGTTCAAAGATTAATCAAGATTATTCTGTGTTTTTTGCGATATTTTTAGATATGGCAGGGTCTCCAAATTTTGTGAATTTTCCTTAACAGTCATAAGACATGTTTTAGCAAAAAATCAAAGCCTTAAGTTAACTGTATAATTGCCCAATTACTGAACAAAAAAAGAATTTTTAAAGTAAAATCAGTAAAAGTTTCATCAAAAAAACGTTTTCGGGTCGCATTGACTTAGGGGTATGATTTTTTGCTACAATAAGTTTCATGAATGTTAACGAAAAATAATAAAATTTGGAGACTACTGTTAAAAAATATGGTCAAAAAACCCAGAAAAAGGAGAATAAAGTCTTGAAATGAAATTTTTGTTTAATTTTCTGAAAATTGAGAATATAACTCAGTAGCCTGCATTAAACATAATCCAAAGAAAAGTTTAGGTGCTTTGACTTGAAACCTGATGGTCCATTTTCAGCAGTGTGTAGGACTAGGTTCACAATCGACAATCGACTAATATTTTGAAATCAGCAAAAAATTGCAGATGGTTGCTGAGCAGAGAAAACTGTTGGAACAAACTAAAGAAGATGCTGGAAGGTTGGGGGAGAAGAATGCTGTAAAGGATGATTATTATCTTCAGGTTAAACTAGTTTTTAGATTATTTTTTAATTTAGACAAACTTACATCGAGCAGATGCGGAAACAGGGAGGGGGGTGTAATTGCTTGAAATAATAGTTAGCTGATAAAAACTCCTATTATTCTATGATATATCTATGTAGCTGATCAGTCAGTTTACAGTACCATATACTACTCTACAATCTGCTTCAAGCTTCTGTAAGCTGCAAGAAGTCTTCTTGCCATTTCTTAAAGTAGCTGATCAGTGATCTGTCTGTTAAAAGTACCATGTACTCTGGATTCTGAAATCTGCATGCAGCTTCTGAAAGCTGCAAAGAAGTCTTCCTGTTACTTCTCAAAGTGGCTGATCAGTGATCTGTCTGTTTAAAGTACCATTCTGAAATCTGCATGCAGCTTCTGTAAGCTGCAAAGAAGTCTTCCTGTTACTTCTCAAATTAGCTGATCAGTGATCAGTCTGTTTAAAGTACCATGTACTCTGCGTTCTGAAATCTGCATGCAGCTTCTGAAAGCTGCAAAGAAGTCTTCCTGTTACTTCTCAAAGTAGCTGATCAGTGATCTGTCTGTTTAAAGTACCATTCTGAAATCTGTATGCAGCTTCAGTAAGCTGCAAAGAAGTCTTCCTGTTACTTATCGAATTAGCTGATCAGTGATCAATCTGTTTAAAGTACCATGTACTCTGCATTCTGAAATCTGCATGCAGCTTCTGAAAGCTGCAAAGAAGACGTTATATTGTTTAAGTATCTGATCTGTTCGAGGTTCTACATGTTTCTATTGTTCAGAAAATATTCTTTATTATTTATTGCCGGTCTGTTAGTCCTGTACCTCCTATCAACTAGAAATGAAGTTCTTAAATTTTCTTATTTATTTTAAAAATCCGAGAGGAAAACCCTCTCCCAGCATTTAATTACATGCTAAGGAAGTGTTTGATAATTTGCTTGCAGAAGGGGTTCGGACTGTTTCATAACTCAAATTTGGTTTTGAGTACGACATTAGATTTAAACCAGCCAGATCAAGGAGCTATTGGACATTCTTCTTGAATTGAATTAAATCAACTATTAATAAATTTCTTCATATTTTCGCATTTATTGTAAAGGTAGCTTATCAAAATATGCACCTTCAAGCTACTGTAAACTCTTAAAAAAGCTCTTCTAATCATTAATCATTATATAGGTAGCTGACCAGTCTGGTCGATCTCTACAGCTGCCAGCAGCGGAAAAGAAAGCTCTCATTATTGCCATGTCCTTGCACGAGAAGGGCAGAGCAGCACTGCTCAGCGGAGACTATTCATTAGGTATTTCATTATATGAAATGGCTGCAAATAGTTTTAGATCCTAATTTCGCATTCCTTGGAGATATTTTTGGACATTGTACAGTTCATGTAATATAATTTTTTGCATCATTTTGGTGCCCAGATCCTAGAGACAAAATATAACTTGAAAATATGCCTAGGCTAAATCCGGATCCACATTATAATGAAAAGTGTTACAACCTTTGTCCCCTTTCTTAACTTAAGTAGGATATATTGAATGAAGAATGTGAAGGGTTTAGTTGATCATATTTCATATTTATCTAATATAACTGAATTCTAGCTGTTGTGTTATTACTGGAAGCTGAATCAGAATTCTCTAACTGTAGAAGTGATCTTGTAGAACAGGAAAACATAAAATTCATATTTTACTTTTCCTTTTTTGAAAAATTTAAACATAATTTTAAACTTTTTCCACGCAAACATAAAATTTCTATTTGAACTGAAAAGAAGAAATTTTTTTATTTGCTGAATTATGAATGTTTGAAGGTTGATAATTTTGCAATCTTGAATCTGGACATAGCTTGGTGTTACCTTATGCTGCAATCTGTTAGGTAGATTTGATAAATCTTATAAAAGGAAGAGTTTATACGGCAAACAGTACAGTGTACAGTGTACAGTACACTGTAGATGGTTAACTTTACTCTGTAAACCCTGCGCTGTGCTCTGTGCAGTGAAGTTTAGAAATCCTTCTATGAGAAATATGGAACAGTGTTTTTTTTTTCAAATTGTTAGTTTATTGATTCGTTATCTAGTTTGTTGATTGATTGATTAATGATTGATTTTTTCATTTGCTGATTAATTGATTGGATGATTGATTGGTTTCAGTGAACTACCTAATGCCTGTGAACGACTGGATGCTTGTGAGCGTATGTTTAAAGCCAGCTATGGAACCAACCTAGAGCGCTTGCAGGTAATTGTATCTGAACTAGATTTAAAGTTAAGAGAGATAAATGCATGAAGAGTTGTTCACAATATCTTTATTATTAATATGATTTTCAGAATTTTTTTTTCTTTCTAAGGCTATCAAGGGTGCAACAGGTCAAGAGGCTGCTTTAATTATGCGTCTTCACTTACTTCAGGTTGGTTGTAAGGAGGAAGGAGGAGGGGGGGGGGGTAAATGATTTACTTTAGAGGGGTAACAAATCTGTAACCCAACATATTTAGAGTTTATACTATAATTTTGCTTCTTGGATTAAGTTCCGCATCTGAATGGATCCACATCAATTTTTATAAAGGATGGATTCAGCCAGTATTTAAATAAAATTCATGGAATGTACATTCCCCCCTAATTAAATATTAAAACAAATTTGCTATCCAGGGAATTGTTGCGTTTCATCTTGGTAGACAACGTGAAGCTCGTCTTCTTCTGCAAAAAACACAGATCGAAGCAGAATTACTCGATGTTAATGAACAACTACTCGAGCAGGTTGTACAACTGGGATATTCTACTACAGAAGCTAGGTATGATGATAATTAAACAGCAACGAAAAAGCTTAAACTATGGACATTGGACACATTATTACACTCAGAAGCGCCGAAAATGAAGGGTCGTCATTAAAAGATAATTAGCTAAAGTTTCCAATTTTATTACTTTAGGTTAGGATTACGAGCATCTAAAGGGGATTTAGATGGAGCAGTGGAACATATTCATAGAAGAAGAGAAGAGGGGGAAGAGATACGGTACAGTACTACTGGGGTTTTAGAAAAAATTTATTTTATAAAAAAAATGTTTGATCATATGTAGAATATTTATTTTAAGCTTGTCCTGAAAAGAGGTATTTTGAGGTAACTCTGTTTAAGTTGGTTAAAGGCTGAACAATCAGCTAACTCTAATCAAATCAAATAAATCAATTAATAGATAAATCAGAATATGAATGAAACTTTAAAACTTAGATTGTGGAGTTTGTATCTCATTAATATTTTCGCCCTTTTTTGTTAACATAGCTTTTTGTTACCATTGAATTAAGGTATATATCTTCTTAAAAACTCCATGGTAACCCCANAAAACAATTTGTTCCCAAGATTTTATTGATATTTTTGCGGATTTAAGATTTTTTGGCAAATTGCGGAAATTGTTATATTATAGATTGTTTTTGGCGAAAAAGCTTGCAAGTTGATGTCGAATTTTTTTTTCTTTCTCACATTCTTTCCTATCAACAGTCATAGCTTTCAACTGTTGCCTTGAAATTGGCCATTTTTATTAATTCTCCAATTTGACGATTTTTTATTGGCATCTATCCCGGGGTCATTTGAATTGCCATAAAAATTAAATTGGTCCCGCGTCGGTTCAGCCGTTTTGACGTTTATTCTACAAGAAGTACATATATAGATTACAGATACCTGTGAAATGATAAATATATCTAGACGGAAGGAGAAGGAGGAGAGAGAGTTGGAGAAGTTACGAAGTGAACTAGGAAAATGTTCTGATGGTTCGTGGATCAATGTGGGATATTATAAAACCCTTCTCAACATGGGATTTACGGACAAGGTTCAGATTAAACATTTTTTCCAGAATTGATAGTTTTGTTTAAGAAATACTCAATTAATTAATGTTTATCTGTTATAAGTTTAATTTTCAATTTTTAACTAATAAATTTTGTTCCAGATGTTTTCAGAAATAATTCGCCGTTTAATGGTTTTCTTCTGCTGAATTATTTACTTATTTTATAATGTTAAAGTTAGAAATCATCATTTAATAGTTTTCATCTGTTAAATTAATAAGTTTTGTCCAGCTGTGTTTTTAAGTTTGAAACACACTTGGTGATTCAAAATAGTTCTTTTTCTTATCTCTAAATTTCTCCTTCCCTTTCTTTTTTCTGTAATATTTACATATATGTACACTTTAATTTTATTTCTATATCAGTCAATCAAATTATGTGTACCCATTAACCTACGTAGTACATATCTTATAATTTTCTTAGATCTATAACTTAAAAAGGATGAAAATACCTGTTCAAAAGATACAGGGTTACCACGAAGAATAAGACTGTAAAGACGCCCTGAAACTTAAATAATATGTCGATCCCAGGGTTAAATTAATTCTACTGTCTTAAATAAACTCTTTGTATGGCTTATTTAACGATTTGAAAGAGAAAGAAAGTAGTGTACCGTTGCAAAATATCGTGATTATGAGGAAACAGACAGCATAAATTCCGTACAGTCGTCTCTAAAGTTTCATCCTAAGCTGGTAATCCTGTATGTCTATTGTCTATCTGTTGTGTAAGGTATCTGCAGCTGCATTGAGACAATCTAACAACAGTTTAAACCTTGCAGTTCAGCTACTCCAAGAGGAACCTGAGCTTATTCATCTAGCTGCCAAGGTAAACCAGGAAAAGACATAAATTCAAGTGACCATCCATTAAAAAAATGGCATCTCCGACTCACAACGGTACCCCTTAGTGTTAGATATTATTACTTTTTGTCTCTGTTGCAAAAAATCCGTGGGCCTTTTTTAGAAACACAATTAGAACTATCATTTTTGAGATAGATATTTTCATAATTTTTTTCCGGGTGTGCCATTTCAAAATACGTCGACAGGCCCTTTAATCTTATTATTTTAGTTATTATTTATAATAATAATATTCTCATTATATTTGTTTATTTGAGGAGGATAAAGTAAATGATGAGGATTTAGCTCGCCTTGTATCCCTGGGATACTCCCCGGAGATGGCGAGTATCGCCCTGGACAACGAGGGAGGGGTGGAGGAGGCGGCAGAGGCTCTAATGGCGGGCGAGGGGATCGTTACACCTCAGGTACCGACTACTTGATTGTACTGGAGAGTTAACATATTCAGTGCCGCCAGGGACCGTATTTAATTAAAAGGAGAGGTCGCTTAACTACCTACCGCCGGTTCAAATCCTTAATCACTGAATCACTCTCTAATTCTTTTAATCGATGATTCAGGATTTGAACCCCGGCAGTAGGTAGTTAAGCGACTTTTCGCAGCTCATTAAATCAGGTCCTTGGAGTATTAGATTTAGGAAAAGGGTGCCAGGGATTGATTAGAATTTACTGTGACGTATAGGGGACAGCTCATAAACTAGTTTTATCAAAAGCATTTACAAAGATTGTAAACAAAGCTCAGAAATCTTTGATATGACAAGAAACCCTGTTTTCTTATGTTAACAGTAAAACTAGCTCCAGAGCGGTCCTATTACGTCACAATATAATGTAAACAAATCTTAAAGCTATCTCTTTTCTACTCTGACTGTTTTTAGGGTTGTAATTTTTAATTTTAGCTTTAAAAAAAATTACCTTTGAAATTGAAACAAGAAAGGTTTCGGAGATTAACCATTTAATCGCTACCCTCGTTAAGCTTAAGGACCCAACAAGGTATTGGGAAGCCTCGGCAATGAAATATTCCCTTCTATACTTATTGCATCCTTGTTGCCTCGCGTGAATTATAAAAGATGTAATTTATTTAACTTTTAATCAAATTTTATGGAGATTTTTCCATTTCTTTGAAAAATAAAACATTTTAATTTACATCAAAATCTACCTTTTTCAGGTTATAAAAACTGTAAAATCTATTTAGTTTAGTAATACATATTTTCGAGTTGAGAATTTAAATCTAATTCAGGTTTTCTGAGTTGTAAACCCTCAACTTCTTGGCAGAACAATTCGCAATTAAATCCTTAGGGTTGCAATCTCGCATTGCGACCCTGATTTCAGGGTTGCAATGTAAATATCAGGGATTCAATAGTGGCATAATTTTGTGTTTAATAGTTGAGAAAAGTTATAACTTTATTAATCCATTTTATATCCCTGGTAGATTTATGTTTTAGGAAAGATATATAAGAAGTTTCTGAGAGAAATAATTTGTTTAAATTAACGTGGATTTTCTGTTCTAGGAAGGAGAACGTAAAGGGAAAAGAAAGAGGAAGGAGGAGCAGGAGGATAAGGAGGCGTATGAGAGGATCAAGGAGGGTGTAGCCAGAGGAGAAGAGGATCATCTTGATATTGATCTCAAGTAGGAACACTTTATGATTTCATAAAAAAAAAGTTTTTTGTCGTTTTATCTGTCCTTTCAAAAACCGTGAAGGACGAACGTTCCCTCCCGTTAATTGTTATTTTACAGAATTATTTTGCAGGTTAGAAAAGGAGTTCCTGGAAAAGTATCTTGAGCTTGTAAATCAACAATCTAAATCATAAAAAAAACCATATATCAATCAATCAAACTGGTGGAGAATCATATCAGTGATCATATATATATATACTAATTATGATGATTAATGATAGATCATCTAGAATTGGAAATTATTGCCTTTAAAACAAAAATTTGTAAAATCAGACCCAAATATTAATACAAAATAATTTTAAGTTGCTTGTTAATGGACTAAAACTGAGGTGTTATATTTTTTCACTTTTAAACACATTTAGATGAAGTTCAAATAAATAAATTATACGTAGACACAAAATCTTTAAATCTCGAGTATCAATTATGAACTTTCAGATGAGGAGAGAGGTATTTTGACCATTTTTCTATGGAAAAAACTTGCAGCGATAGAATTGTGTTGCAGGGAAGCAAAGCCATATTTGATGCTGAAAGACATTGTTAAGATCTTTTGTATAATCTGAAAACAATTAATTCATACCTACGTTAACAGCAATATAAAGAAATAATATCGCTTTGGTGCTTTCATATATTTTCTTTAAATATCTATGACAATAAATAAATAGTGAATAAATAAAGTTTGATTGTTATGCCTATTCTAAAATGAATAGTGATAAGCAAAAATATGAATTAAATATGAGACATGCTGCTTGAACCGCTCTGGACGATCCTAGAGCATGTTGCACGTATCAATCAGTCGATCTGAGGTCTCAATCCTACAATCCATGTTAGATCTTGCTTCCAGGCTCATCTAAATAATCAGTTGTTTTCAATTTACTTAAAGGGAGTGTTCGCGAAAAATGAAAGGGGTTATAGGCTTAATGCGACAACAAAGCGCTTTTGGATGCTACTAATCTTACTTCTATCTGTTGCGTCTATAAGGAGAAAATTGTTAAAGACGTCTCATAACGAATTACTTAGCGTCCATACAAATTGAGAAAATTGCAACATACGACTGAGACCGTAAAAAAAAATCAATATAAAGTATATACAAATGTGGCGAAAGATAATCGATGACTATAGGTTGTAATATCTGAATGATTTGTTTGATATTAAATTGATTTTTTTACAGTCTAAGTCGTATGTTGCAATTTTCTCGATTTGTATGGACGCTAAGTTATTCGGTATGAGACGTCTATAGACGCAACAGATAGAAGTAAGATTAGTAAAGATCAAAAGCGCTTTTTTATCGCATTAAGCCTATACCCCCTTTAATTTTTCGCGAACACTTCCTTTAATAAGGATTTTACTTAAAGGTGAATTCCTATTGTCACACTTTTTTACCGATCTATCATAAAATTATAAAAGTGAGAATACAAAGAAATTTTTGAGAAATAATGACCTTAGCGTCAGAAAGACCATTTGGAGATCCCTCAACAACATCTGTGTTGATGTCTTCAGCTTTGAATGGTTCAGGAAGATTGATCTGTAACAGATTCTCATGTATGTTGAATTAGGGTAATAATTATTTTTACTTTTAAACATAAAAATAATTCTTTTTTATCATATGATCTGATGTAACCTTCATCTCAATGTGGATGTTTGAGATTTCATACGCCATAATTGTCGAGTCCATCTGTTCTGATGAATCAGCTGATTGCGGTAAATCCGATACATGATCAACCACGCTGGACTGGTCGGACAGAAACCGGCTTCCAAATATCCTGAAAACATTGGTTAGATAAAATCAAGAAGGCTGACATAATTTGAATTATTTTCTATGATTCTGACCTACTAGATTGAAGGACAGATACCTCCTGACTTCTTGTGCAGGTGTCAAAAATTCTATTAAAAAAGACATTTTATTTTCATTGGGACTCTGTTAAAAATAAACTCTGTTACTTACTTGCTTGGGTCTACTCTAGCTGTGTGAGAGGCATTTAACTCTTCAATATTTTGTGGCAGAGCATAGCTAGAGAGACAGCCTGGATTAAACAAAAAAAAAGATTATGACATGATACAATACTATTAAAAGTAATTTATAAATCTATCACTCTTTTAGAATTTAAGGTCAATATTTTGTAGAATTTTTGTAAATTGGGATGGAGTGGGATGTACCTATATTAGAACGCTTGATGGCAAATGCAACTGATCTTGTTAGGACAGACATTCTAAAAATTGAGAAAAGATTTTTTAAAAAATCAAATGATTCAAATTGGCTTTACACTCATTTTATACCTATATACCTATTTAACTTGTAAGCATGCTAATAAGGAGATTCTATCTAAGTGCTAATAAACCGCTCTACCTCTACCTATTTAGCTATAAGTAAACCTCTCTACCATAGCTGCTAATGAACCTCTCTAAATCTTCCTAGTTGTAAATAATCCTCTCTACCTCAACCTACCTGCTAATGAAACTCTTTACCTCTACCTAGCTCACAATAAACCTCTCTACCTGTACCTACCTGTTGGTGAATCTTGCCACCGCTATCATTGCTACTAATGAACCTCTCTACTTCTACCTACCTGCTAATGAAACTCTTTACCTCTACCCAGCTGCTAATAAACCTCTCTACCTCTACCTACAAATGAACCTCTTTATCTGAAGCTAGCTACTAATGACACTCTAATGCTACCTTACTACTAATGAACCTTAATGAAACTCTAATCAGTAGCTGCTGCTAATGATTCTCTCTATCTCTACCTAGCTACAAATGAACCTCTCTAACTATCTGCTAATGAAACTATCTACCTCTACTTAGCTGCTAATGAAACTCTTTACCTCTATCTAGCTACTATTAAACCTCTCTACTTCTACCTAACTACTAATTTACTGCTCTATCTTTATCATATCTGTAATGAAACTCTCTACCTCTACCTAGCTACTCATTTACATCTCTATCTCTATCAAAGCTTCTATGAACTCTTTTCCATTTTAGCTATTAATGAACCTCCTTATCCATAGCTAGCTGCTAGTGAAACTCTCTTCCACAGCCTAACTACTGATGAACCTCTTTATCTGTAAGGGGGGGGGGCAAAAATATGAGCTTCCATTGGGGAAAAAATGAAGAAAAAAGGAAAAAGAGGGAAGGGAGGGGAAAAGGGGGAAGAGGGAAGGGAAGAGGGGCAAGAGGGAAGGGAAAAGGGGCAAGAGGGAAGAGAAAAGGGGGAAGAGGGAAGGTAAAAGGGGCAAGAGAAAAACCACAAAAAAAATTATACAAAAAACAGTATCAGAAATGCTTTAAAAAATCTCAGAGGGGACTTTGAAGTTGACCTTTTTAGGGCACCAAACCTCGCCATTATACTAATAAAATCCAAAAATTTTCACTGCAGTACACTTCTTCGAAGTTTGCGCGGGCTTAATAAACTTTAAAACAGACCGGTTTTTATGTCAAAAGTTTGGGGAAAAATATGATTCTGAAAAGGGGGGGGGGGTGAAATATGAGTTTCACGACTAATAAACACCCCGTCTGTAGCTAGCTTTTAATGAAACTCTCTCTAACTCTACGCTGTACTTGTACCTATACCTGAGGAATATTAAGACCTACTGAGGCCTCTGACCTACTGTATACACCTAGTTACTGCTGACATCTGCATATACAGATATATAGAGAGAGATAGATATATATTTTGAAACTAAGCAACTGTACATACAGTTAGGGGGTATTCCAAATTGTTAATTAAAATTTGAATAAAGCCAGTGCCCCATTTTTCTTGAATAACCTGAAGAGAATTGCATCAAAGTCAGCCAAAGTTTAATATTAAGGAAATTGTTCCCATTTATTTTTATATGCAATATATTTTAGAAGAACAGTTATTTGCAAATCTTTTTTTATTTTTTTATTTTGACAAAAGTTATTTTTGTTTAGAACTGATCCTTAAACATGTGATATGATTATGATTCGATTTTTACCAAAAACATAAGGATAGAATGCCACTCAAGAATCAAGATTGCCAAACCCGACATGAGAAATTGTTTTTTATGTTACCGCACAAGAGGCCGGGCTTTAGTGCAATTATCTATTCTATCGTCCATTTTTGTCTTCAAAAGTGTACTGTAGTGTTCATGTCCCACAAATATGACAGACCACAATTTGGAAATCCCAATTATTTTGTGATTTTTAACTAAGATCTTTACTTTTTAAATTTGGTTTACGAATAAATGCCGCAAAATATTTATAAAATCAAATACGACCTTCAAGTCGTCTTGTTGCTGTCATGTTTCGCTGGACACCCTGTAACCTAGCAACATGCGCAATATTTGCTGTATAATATCTTTGATATTGAGCAATTTGCTGATCCTAGAAGTTTATTAAAAAATGCAACATGAAGCAGTAGAATGTATGATGTATCCTACATCTTTAAAAATGTTTATTATTAATGGTAATAAAATAGATTTTGGAAAACTTTTTTTCTCCATCTTTGATTTTATACAAGTAGATATAATTCACAAGTGTTTTACCAGTTATCATGTTTTCAACTCGTGATATTCATTTAGCAAAAACCTTCATTTTTACCTGTTGCAGAGCAGCCATTTTTAAATTCGATTAATTTATTTAATACGTGTTTTTTTATGAAAATTTGTCTACAGGGTGTCTCAGAAAACCGTAGTGTTAGCTAATCCTTCAATTTTAGACCAATATTTGTGTATACAAGAACATTTCATTACTTTCGTAGCAAATTTTATCCAAGTTTGAAGTTTTGGAATTCCTCTGATGGATTGGCTTTGATATTAGACTTCAATACTTGCGATTTATATTTACGGGGTAATTTAAAATCGTAAGGTAACCAAGTAACTTCAACCAGCTATAGAGCAAACATTAGAAGAGAGGTGGCTACCTTGAACCCTGCAGCTATAAGAAATGTCAAAGACAGAGCATTAAAGTGCCTATCCGTATTGATTAATTTCAATTTTTTTATCGTGAACATTCATATTTTAGAGCATGAGCTCTAATAGTATAGTTATTACTGTGAGGATTAATATTTGTATTTCTGTGAATTAAGATTAAATGTTACATTTTTCTTTAGACAAATTTCAAAACTTCACACTTGAAACATAAATTACTACGAGAATAATCTCTATACTTCTATGGAGTTCTGTTAACCTAAATTTTATTTCCTCAAATCATGATATACTAGTGAAAAACTAAATTTTCTCGTAAAAATACAGTTTAACACAGAACTTTGGAGACACCCAAAAAACAGTTATAAATATCGTGTAAACAATTGTACTGTTGTTTAAAACCGAAATCTCTGTAATTGTAAGAATAAATATACGGAAACAGTTTTAAATGTCGTGTAAACAATTGTACTGTTGTTTAATACCGAAATCTCAGTAATTGTAAGAATAAATATACGGAAACAGTTTTAAATGTCGTGTAAACAATTGTACTGTTGTTTAATACCGAAATCTCAGTAATTGTAAGAATAAATATACGGAAACAGTTTTAAATGTCGTGTAAACAATTGTACTGTTGTTCAATACCGAAATCTCAGTAATTGTAAGATATAAATATACGGAAACAGTTTTAAAGAGCTCTATATAATTTATATGTTAAACACTAAATACAGGGTGTCCCACGAAACATGACAGTTGGTGAATAGTTTAGAATGTCTTCTTCCATAATTTGTTAAGTTGTTTGATACCAAAGACAATAATTCAAATACTATTTGGGAGTCATATTATAGTAAAATTGGTTTCAAAATAAAATATGTTTCAAAAAAAGATTTTTTTAACAAAATAAACTGCTGAAAGCCTTTAATATCTAACAAAATATAAAAGACGACTTTCATAACTATTTACCAACTGTCATGTTTCGTGAGACACCCTGTATCTCCAGCATTCCACAAATCAGCGATGTTTTGCTTATTTAAGAATTTAATTTTATCCGTTTTTTAATCAATTTATTAAAAATGTTGACTCTAAGAGAAGATATAAATCCTGAACAGATCAAAATCAATCGAGACTTTACAGAGAGCAATAAATGTAGTGAATACAACTTTCAGAGTCTGAATTTAATGAATTTGAGTCGCGTTTCAAATCCCCCAAAAACCGGTTTCAATGAAGCGCCGGCTTAAATCTTGAAACATTTAATACGATTTTAAGTGGAACCAACCATATTTGAGCCGCGGCTCAAATTCTTTAAATTCGGCCTCAGATATGTTAAACTTCCCCGTTTTTTTTTTGCCACATTCTGAATAATTATAAATCCTGAATGTAAAGGGTGTCCCACGAAACATGACAGTTGGAAAATAGTTTTTAATGTCTACTTCCATAATTTGTTAAGGTGTTTACACCAAAATATTTTATGACAGTCATATAATAGTAAAATTAATTTCAATGTAAATATATTTGAGTAAAAGTTTTTCAAGGAAATAAACTTCAAAAAGTCTTTAATATCTAAAAGGTATAAGATGACATTAAAACTATTAACCAACCTTAATATTTCATGAGACACCCTGTACAAAGAAACGATAAGAAACGCTGCCTACCCTTCCCTGTAGATTAATCTAAATAAAAACTAGCATCTACTGGCCAAGTTTCTAACATAATTCAATGACCCCCTACGGCTCACGGTGAACGTTACAAAGCACATCATATTTTATTTTTTTTTGGGCCTGGCCATTGATGACAAAATTACATTAAATCTTATTATCCAGATTTCAGAATTAAATAGAAAAGTTGATTTTGGACAAAGTAATTGTACATGACTATTTTTAATCGATAGAAATCGATATTGAAAATATTTGAACTTTGATCCTCTATCTGTCAAGAGCAGGAGTTTTTAGCCATTTAATAATTTGTTATTCTTTAAAGAAGAGTGTATACGGTTTAGGTCAGTAATGGAAAAAAGAACTACAACGTTTCGGATATTCTAACATTTTTCTCTAAATGTTTTCTCATATAACTGTTGACAAGTGTTTATATAAACATGCCCTCAACTCATGATATTTTTAAATATGGAAAGCCTAATTAGTGTATATATGTAGTATAATTAAAAATGTCCTAATTTCCACAGAATCATGAAGTAAAATTCTACAATGTAAAAGCGTGATAGAAGTATTGTAATTAGGAATATTGCTCAAATTAGAATTTTAAAAATGAATTATAGTTTTTTTAAATGAATAATAGTTTTTTTAAATGAATAATAGTTTTTTAAATGAATAATAGTTTTTTTAAAGTAATAATAGTTTTTTTAAATGAATTATAGTTTTTTTAAATGAATTATAGTTTTTTTTTAATGAATAATAGTTTTTTTAAATGAATAATAGTTTTTTAAATGAATAATAGTTTTTTTAAAATGAATTATAGTTTTTTTAAATGAATAATAGTTTTTTATAAATTTTAAAAATGAATAATAGTTTTTTTAAATGAATAATAGTTTTTTTAAATGAATAATAGTTTTTTAAATGAATAATAGTTTTTTTAAATGAATAATAGTTTTTTTAAATGAATAATAGTTTTAAAATGAATTATAGTTTTTTAAATGAATTACTTTTGAGAACTTGAACGATAATTTGTTTTTAACCCTGCTATCAATACAACCATCAAAGAGATATGTATTGTAAAATAGTGACATAACTCAAGGACAATGTATTGGGCTTAGTTTTTGCATGCTGAAACTATAGTGTATAAAGATCATTGATGCAATATGAAACGCACTGTATATTTTTCTTATAAGCTTAATAAGACGGTAAAACTAGAAAATTACTGCTGTATGGGTAGTAAACCTTAAAAATATGAAAACTTTATCTGTTTATAAAGCAGGGAAGTGCTTACAGGGTGTCCCAATTAACATGGGAATTCAGTGACGAATTTGATATAGGCTTTTTTGAACAATTCTTTGATTTGATATAGTGATACCTACTGAGAAAGCTGTAATCTGTTAGAGTTTCGTCTGCTATGTTCACATTTTGTTTGTTTATGTTTTGACTGCATACGGTTGTATACTTGTATATCTTGTTGAGACATTATAGACACATCTTTACAGCCACTTAGCGTTTTCATAAAATAAACTCTAGCAGACATAGTAATATTATGGCTTATGAAATTAGGTATTACAATGCTAATTCATAACAAAGACGATATCGAATTCGTCACTGAATTCCCATGTTTTTAGGGACACCCTGTAGGTTCCTGATCCGCAATATTTTGGGACACCCTGTAGGTTCCTGATCCGCAATATCTTGGCTTCCTGGATCTTTCCCTCTCAAAATACAAATCTCAACTGTTAACTAATCAGCGATTTTTTAAATTTCATAAAAATAAGTGAAAAAATTATGAAAATTTGTTAGATAAATGAGGAACTCTTGAAGAAATATTTATGACCTGGATCCGGGTCCGGTTTTTTGGATCCATTAATTTTCAGGACAGATACAGAGGCCGAATCCGGATCCGGATATAATTGAAATGGATCCTAAGCACTGATTTAAACATGTTTGTGTTTGCATGAACGGTTGTGCTGTGAACTTGTGGGTGTGTGGGTCTGGAATCTCTGGAATGCTGAGAATGTCAAGGATTTGTTTCTTAGGTAGATGGTCAACCCGGTCTATCTATCTATCTATCTAGAAGTGAATTTATCTGCGTATCCTATACCTATCCAAGGAGTACGAAATAGAAGAGGGATACAACCAGGGAGCAAGGAATAGAAGGGAGAGACAACTGACGCGGTTCGCCCTACCATATGATTTTACATGCTTTGCAGACGGTACTCCATTTTATATCGAGCTGTTTGGTTTCTTTAGTAGGGCCCCACAGGAAAAATATGTATTGGCTCAATTTTCTTTGACCAGTTTCGCGTCAGTTGTCTCTCCCTTCTATTCCTTGCTCCCTGGATACAACTGAAGCGGCCCGCCCTACCATATGATTATACATGCTTTGCAGACGGGTACTACATTTGTGTAAGAAATATTCAGAATAGGTTATTGTATACGCGGTAATTGTACATCAGACAAATATTTCTTATGCAAATGAAGTACCGTCTGCAAAGCATGTATAATCATATGGTCAGTTATATCTCCCTTATATTTCATACTCCTTGATCCTATCCCTGCAATCTGCATTTATCTCCTTCAAACCCTGAAGTTTGCAGACAGAAAAATTCTCAAATTTCATTTCCGCAGAAAATGTATGATTAGTTTTGTTTAGCTGTCAAAATAACATTATCAAATTTCAACCTTCCTTATCCAAAATATTCTTCAAGAAAGAGGATATTTTATTATACAAAACTAGCTTAAACATTGTGCTTAAAAGTTGGTAATAATGAAATAGTTTGATTTAAAAACTTTTATGTTCATCACGATTCAGAATGTACTGATATATATAATGAACCCAACTGAATAAATAATATTAAATAGTTCATTTAAAAAAAAAACATTTTCTAATAACAATTTTAGCTTTCAACTTTTCAAGTTCCAAATTTTCATCGAAGTTTGCAATGAAAATTCTCACGGATTGGTAAATTTTGAAAAAATAAATGTTGACTTTTTTAATTTGAGCGTCCATAAAGTTTTCCTATGCCCGATCTGTTCAGCGGTTTAAACGTTTATTGCAAACAAACACACAGACAAAACGAATTTATAAAAAAGTTTAAGATAACGTTCACATTTTACAGATTTCTTCGACGCAATGCTAGAAAGAGTATTTGGAAACCTGGCTCACAATTTATTTATTGATAAATCACTGAACAAGATGGTATTGGTCAATTGTCAGTGAACACTTAATATCCTTTAATATGTGAATTTCAAGTGAAAAATAAAAATGAGCATGCCGTGCCACTGAAAGATATCCATCAGTTCTGAATTACAGAAAATAAAAGCATTTTGACATCCAGTTAGTTTTTCTGATTTCATCGGTGCAGAACAGTGCATATTACTTTATCCTGAACCAACAAACTGGAAATAAAAAAGGTTAAAATGATTTTCTTTTGTATTCCTTCTGCACGGATGATGTCATTTAAATTAAGGGGGAACATGATCCTGCATTTTTAATATTGATAATTAGAATTTAGGATCAATCAGAAGTACAAAACCTTTTTTTTATAATTAGAATTTAGGATTAATCAGACGTACAAAACCTTTTTTTTTGATAATTAGAATTTAGGATTAATCAGACGTACAAAACCTTTTTTTTGTAAATTCGAATTTAGGATTAATCAGAAGTACAAAATCTTTTTTCAAATATTTCAAGTGGTTTTTGAAAATTAAGAATCGTTTTACAAATACGAAAGAAGACCATTAGAGTAGCGTACAGTGAGGTCCATAAACAGTGTTTATAGCGCCATTTCAATTCAAAAGTTGAGTTTCAATCTGATGGAACTTTTCTTAATATGTAACGACATCAATTTCACACAAAATTGCTACATCGTCTTCTTATCGTATCATGTGTCACTGTCTCAGAATATATATATTCTGATGTCACTGTAAATAACTTAATATTCTAGTTAACCTGGATGTCCTAGATATTCTAGATATCATAGATATTTTAGATATCATATTTAGTTATCCTAGATATTCAATATATTCTAGATATTCTAGACATCCTAGATATTCTAGATATCCTAGACATTCTAGACATCCTAGATATTCTAGATATCCTAGATATTCTAGATATTCTAGACATCCTAGATATTCTAGATATCCAAGATATTTTAGATATCAAAGATATTCTAGATATCCTAGATATTCTAGACATTCTAGATATCCTAGATATTCTAGATATCCTAGATATATATATATATACATATATATATATAAAGTTGTAATCTCTGTTTGTCTGTCGGTTTGTTCATCCGATTTTTAATTGGGGAGCCACGGGAGTGTTCTTTGCTTGGTTTTGAGATTGTAAGTTCATTTAGTCTCTAAAAATCGACCAAGTCCGGGTAAACAGCGGGAGTAACTATGAGTACCCTGGGCAACACTGGGCTCCCAACCTAGTACTAGATATTACAGATATTTCAGATATATAAGATATTCTAGTAAACCTAGATATTCAATATACTCTAGATATTCTAGATATCCTAGATACTCAAGTTATCCTAGATATTATAAATTCTAGATATTCAGAATATCCACAAAATACGATGTATCCTGAATATTCCGATTATCTTAATATTTCTGTATATATCACCTCTGAGATTGAAGAAAGCCAATCTGAAACAAAGATGGCAAAATATGAAGATCAGTAATACGCTAAACCATGCGTAATACAGGGGAAATAATTACTAAATTTTTTATAATCAATTTTATATTTTTGTTTTTGAATTTTCTTAAATCAATTTAGATGATACTCGGTAGATATTTTCTGTCAAGAACATTCTGCCCTGTTATGGGTTGGAACACAGCACAGGCTTGGCAGTTGTATATCCCTGCTTGAGAAGTGAAGACGTTGAACGGGTTGCTCCAAGTTTACTCCAGACAGTGTTTATACCTCGGGGCGAGGAAATCTAAAGGAAACGAGGGAAATTAGAGTGAAACTGTGTGACCAAACATTACAAGTTACATCATAACCTTGTCTTTAAATCTATCCTGATTAGTTCTATTAGAAGTTAAAACAAACTTAGAACCGGGTAGTTTCATTCCTAGACTATACGCTGAACCAGGTACCTGCAAAACCCACCCATAATCTCATCTCTTGAAAAAAATCTTTTATTTTACATTTTATTGTTTTACTACTAGTTTCCAACCTTTACAACTAGAGGTTTTAAGATTTTGAAAGTTTTGTGGTCTAAAGATTAATATGCTGAAAACCTGGTAGTTAAATATTTGTAATAAAACATGGACTGAGAACATATTCTTCTCTCTCCAAGTCTTATTGGAGATAATATATGTTACAAAACATGATATTCAGTCAAATAAAACAATATGTTGGCACCTTGTTTATCGGAATTATTTTAATATCATCTGTCATCACAATTCGAAGTTGCCAAGAAGTTCAATGATTTTATGCTTTCGACAAATAAAAAGCTCTGAGTTGGTTTTGCATGAAATGATATTGCAGGAAGACTGGACTCGGAGAGCGGAGAAGATTAATCCGGAAAGTTCAACCATCCGATAAACTCATCGGAGAGCAGTTCATTCGTCCTGGTACGTCCAGGTCTAATGAGCACCTAGAGTTGAACTAAACCATGATGTGAAAGTGATCAATAATCCCCTTAAAGTGAGTCCGGGAATATTAAGTGACAAAATCTAAATAATTAGATTAGGTTGAGCTTCGAACAAGAATGTGAGAGTTGGAAGCAGGAGTGAGATATCACAGGGATCTTTATATCTGGATAAATTACTGACATGAGCTGACAGCTCCTTGACATCAGGGATGGATAGCTGACAAGTCCTGACAGCCAGATAATAAAGCGCCGCCATTTCTTACTCAATTAAAATTCCACAAGTTTTTTATCAGCTTGATTGAGAAAAACTATCATCGCCCCTCTAATCATTAATCTTGTTATTCCTTTATATGTCAATATCTCTCTTTCTAACTTACTCCCTATGACACTATTTTCTTTTCACAGTAGTTAATCCTTATTCTTTTATTTTACTTAAGAAACTGAGTTTTTGCCACAAACTCAATTTTTCTTATCATTATATGTTTGAAGAGTGTACACCTGTCATATTTCAAATTTAGATTATTTGATCTAACAGAATTCATAGTTTAAAATATCAAAGGTCTACAGCGTTTGGTTTCAAAGGTACAGGGATTAGAAAATCAGTATTTATGGCAAAAACTCAGTTCCATTAAACTCGTCTTTTATAGTCTCTACATTTCTCATTCTATTTGTTCTTTTAATTTTATTTGAGTTTTCTTATTTTCTTTCCTTTTTTTCTCCGATCTTTCTTTGATTTATTGATCCTCTTTCTTTTATTTTTTTATCTTCTCTTTTTATACTCGCAACTTCTGTACGCTTGCTTTCAATTTCCCCTTCATTTTCCATTTTCTTTTCCTCCTTTGTACTTTTCTAAACTTTTTACCCCCCCCCCCCCTGTGGACTGTAGAACGAATCTATAGTACTGAAGGATGAGTACAGAGTATGAGAATGTACGGAGTACATGTTTGGAGACTGGAGAACTCTGGACTGATCCAGATTTTCCCGCCAATAATTCAAGTCTTTTCAGGCAGCAAAATCATGCTTAATCAAGCATTTCCAATTTTTGTTTTTTAATTATTCATGCAGCAGAACAAAGTCAAATTTTAAAATGAGATTTATTTATTATTTGCTTCTATTTTTAATGTTTGATTAAGCACCCCAAATTTGTCAAGAAAGGAATTTAGTCTTGCAGAAACTCTAATTTTCTAATCCATATATTTTTGCCACCTTAAACATTTCAAACTATAAATTCTGCTGGATCAAAAAATCTAAGTTTGAAATATTAAAGATTTACATCATCAGATTGAGTTTGTGGATAAGATATATTTTTTTAATCAAATATTTCGTAAATGTGCTAGATTTGGGGGTTAGATTCAAAGTGCAAAGGTTTAAATTGTTTTTGCACCATAGAGATGCAATTTTCTTGTGCAACTTGTGTGAATTAAAATCCCCTACTGTCAGGACTGTATAAGGGGAAATCTAATTACTAAAACACAATGAATTGTATAATGTATACACTATACACTATACACTATACAGTTTTATTTGGTTTAATCTAATTTTATTCTCCAACTCTCCATTGTTTAAAATAAAATATTTAATATGGTTTGCTGGTAGACATGGTAAAAATCAGCTAAATATTGTCTGGAAGAGACCAAAGGTAAGCAGAAACTTTAATTTTAAATTTAAGGATAATTTAGGTTCAAAATAATTTAGATTTTGTAAGGTGTAATGTTAAAATACCTCAAAATAGTAAAAAAGTTAAAAGAAATTTAAAATACTAGGCTTTTAGGGCGCTTCGCGCCCATCTTCTATTTAAATTGTGAACATGTTCTTTTTGTTTACATTTTAAAACAAAGAAGAAAAAAATAAACATGTTCACAATTAATTTAGGAGATGGGCGCGAAGCGCCCTCTAAGGCTAGAAAGAAGGGCGCGAAGCGCCTTGAATTTCTAGTATATAGATAAATTACTACAACAAGAAATCACCATAAAAATATAAAAGAAAAAACTATCTATTTAATACTGATTATAAAATTAAAAGTATTAAAAACACAGATGGGAAGAATATATATGAAAATACTCAAAGAAAATCTATTAATTAAGTTCTTTAAAAATTTGAATTTGAAATACAGAGAATTTAAAAATCAACCTGTTGGACGTTATATTCTTGAAGTTTAGGTCGTTATATTCTTGAAGATTTAGGTCGTTAAAATTTCATCCTTTGTATTTAACCCAAGCTGTTTTGTTTCAAGCTTGAATTAATAAGTTTGAAATGAGGTCGACCATTAAAGCATGCATGAAGTAAAATTGGCTTATTCTGCTAAATCTATTTGGTTGATCATGACTGGACAATAAAGATAAAAGTAATCTCAGGAATTAATTTCTAAAAATTTTAAAAAACATTTTAATTTAAAATTTTGATAGAAAGCTTTCTGTATGTTTCGGTTAGTTATGCTAGAGTTCACTTTCCGATTCATTAAAGGCCTAGCTGCCTGACTGCCTGGCTTCTTTAAGTCTGTGTAGTCAAGCAGTTTTATTTTGCTTTGACGGATTTTCATGTTTTGTTTACAAAAAGTACACACAAGATATGCGTACACAAAAACAATAACAACCCACACACTGAAACCAACCTGTCAAATTGTGCTGTCATTTCACTCGTCAGGTTTATCGTCGACCACAAACTTTACATATTTAATCCTTGTTTCTTTGCAACCAGTGTTTATGATTCATTTCAATTTGATGCGGATCCGCGATCCACACTGGGAAAAAATGGATCCCGATCCAGGTTTTTTTTTCTTAATTTACTGAATTTTTTTTAACAAATTAGAATTTTCAAATTTTTTGTCTATTTTTTCGCTTATTTTTATGCTTAAACTTGATGAACCATCCAGAAATAAGGAAATTTTCATAATCTCTCTTTTTCTCAATAGTTCAGATTTGGGTTTTGAGAGTAAACATTTTTTTTGCAGTTTTTGGTTGATATTTTGCCCCGGATTCTTGGATCTGCATATTTTTGCGGATCCGGATCTGGATACAGGAAGCAAAAAACTTGCGAATCCAACGTATCCGGATCCGGATTCTAAGCACTGTTTGCAACCTAGAATGTTGGAAAGTTTTTTAATACCGAAATTTTAAAAAAACAAATAAAACCAATATTTGAAATTTTCCGGATTGTTTGAAACAATGAATGAATGAATAAATTTAAAATAATGCGCAAAAACTTGAGAAAATTTTCAATTATGAAAATACACTCAAATACCTATAAAACACTTCATAAACAATTTGCATCATGCATTCAACCTTCGTAAGAGAAAAAAT
This sequence comes from Eurytemora carolleeae, assembly GCF_000591075.1. NCBI lineage: Eukaryota > Metazoa > Arthropoda > Copepoda > Calanoida > Temoridae > Eurytemora > Eurytemora carolleeae. The sequence continues at coordinate 152,681 of NW_019396391.1, forward strand.
TAACAATTTAATCGTTCATAAACTAAATAGAAAGTATTATAAAATAAATTTATCTTGTTACTCATATCAGGAATTCAAAACAGTTTTGTTCTCAATAATCTTCAATTAGAGAAGTTATGATTGAAAAGATTTATTCCCTTGGGACATTAGGTAAATTAAAATTCGCTAAAACTTGCTTGTAAATTATCTAGTTGAAAATAATTATTTCTAACTCGAAACGAGAGAAATTTTAAAGTTATATATATTTTGTAAAGAGTTTCGATTCCTGTACTTATGCGTTCTGAAGGAAAAGTAAAAAAAAAGACATTTAGTATTGATAAAAGTGCTTACAGTGGATATCGAGAACAAACATTTGGGATTATATAGGTATTCAACACAAAAAAGTTCCAGCACTGTTCAATACGATATCAGATAAGATGGAAAGATAGATTACAAGACGGATATAGGAACAGGATGACAGACAAAAAGATATGAATATAATTGAATAAGAAGATAGACATATAGAGATAAATATATGGATTGATAACAAGATAGAAATAAAGATAGATAGATATATAAACAGATAGAAATATAGACAGATATAGATTGTTGATATGAAGTAGCTTGATACTTTCACCACTGATTCCCATGATTATCTGAGGGTTTAAGGACTGCAGGCTGCAAGGTGTATTCTGTTCTTAAGTGGTAGCTTTATTTCTGCCATTTCTAAGTATAATAGGGGGGGGGGGGCGGGAGGAGGATCATTGCAACACCGAGAAAATAAATACAAATTGGGGATATGGGGCGCTTTCATACTAAACTTAGTTTAACCTTATAAATTATCCAAAACTCCATTTTGAACACCAGGAATTCCATTTTAAACACCCAGAATTCCAGTTTGAATATCCCGAATTCCAGTTTGAATATCTCGAATTCCAGTTTGAATATCTCGAATTCCAGTTTGAATATCTCGAATTCCAGTTTGAATATCTCGAATTCCAGTTTGAATATCCCGAATTTCAGTTTGAATATCCCGAATTCCAGTTTGAATATCCCGAATTCCAGTTTGAATATCCCGAATTCCAGTTTGAATATCTCGAATTCCAAATTGAATATCCCGAATTCCAGTTTGAATATCCCGAATTCCAGTCTAAACATCCAGAATTGCATTTAGAAACCCATTCAAAAAAATAATATGTTTAAATCCGAGGAGAAAGAAAAAGAAATGTGCAATGATAAATGATATAAATCTGCAAAATCCTAAAGGGAAGTTTGCTTTAATCTAGAATCTAGATCTACGCTGATGAAAGATATGAAATGCATTGGCAAGCATTGTTGGCTGTTTGACAGGCTATAATGCATTATAATGCATTCACATTGTATATGCAATGACCCAGATCTTTTGTGTAATACCACCGTGCGATTATTCAAAGGATCAAAAATTGTGTGTGACGGAAGGGGGGGGGCAAATCATTTATTAGAAAACATATTTGTGAAAAATTTTCTAAGATACTTTTAATTTACTTTTAATGTTTTTCAAAACTTTATGGAAAAATGCACAAGTTTTCCTGATTTCTTGATTGATTTCTTGTATTGATGGTTGGCACCTAGCAGCTAAATAGCTAAGAGGTTGCTAGGAGCTAGCTTCAAATAATTTTGGTTGTATGTATCTAGAAGAATAGAAAAAAGTCTATAGCAATAGGATTTGGTTACATCTTACATGTTGTTGGTAGCTATAATATGTAGTTAGTATCATTGTAATTTAACTAGTATCTATGATTGTAAATAGCTATGCAGTAGCTTGAAGCATGTTGTTACTTGCTTGGTTACATAGTTATATGTAGATAGTGACTAGTTGCATATATCTAGCTTTTGAATTTAGTAGCTAGCTGCGCCTATGATCTGGTTGAATATATCTAGCCTGTTCTATCTAGAAGTTGGTTTTTTGTAGCTAATAGCTTAGTAGCTTATTGTATTTTATTACATTGTAGCTATCTAGAAGCTAGCATTTTGTAGCTATTAGCTGGTTTTATGTACTAACTTGGTAGCTATCAAAAAGCTAGCATTATGTAGCTAGTAGCTGATTGTACATAGTTACATAGCAACTAACTGTAATTTAGCATAACCATGACCTATGTCCTCTTAGACTCCTCTTCACAGGAAGATAGAAGAAATATATACCCAGACATTAGTGAGGGAAAAGGGAAGGATCAAATGGGAAGTTGGGAGGGAAGAAGAGGCGAAAGGGGATAAGAAACATAAGGAAATAGTTCGATTATTAACTAAGCAAAGGCAATCCTTTTACTCCCCACTAACAATATCCCTTTCCATTGTTACGATACTTCGTTTTGTTAAATTAAAGTCTCTTAGGCCATAGTGTTCCGGGGTCTATTGGGTTCCTGATGGCGTATTGGGTTCCTCATGCTACCGGGTTCCTGCAGTGTACTGGGTTCCTTGTGTATTTGGTTCCTGGTGTACTTTGGTTCCTGGTGAGTGGTGTACTTTGGTACCTTGTGTACTGGGTTCTAAGTGTAGTGGGATGTTCAAAAGATAACATGGGTTCTATCTTTGAGGTGTTGATGGTTAAAGATGTAATGTGGGTTCCTTGGCTTTCGGTCATTATAATTCATTAATTCTATCAAGTCATTCTAATTCATTATATTGATTGATTAAAACTTAAATATGTCATCAGGTTACATGGGGGAAAATATTGTTATGGGAACTATGAAGGTTATGCCCTGTTAATCTAGAAATAATTGCTGTTTTCTCAACTTCATGTCATAAAGTTTAATAATTTCTATCCCGGTCCTATCCAGATTGCATCTTCTTATGCCTTCTGATGCCCGCAAGCATGGCTCTAAAATCATAAGAATTAAATTTAGAGGAGGTAAGAGGTCACAAAGTTATTCCAATGATGTCGTATGAATTCGACCTTTTCCCTCTGTCTATAGATTGATCCTCTATCTTCATATATCGGGAATAAGATTACATATTTAAGAACTATTTAAATATTCTGGCATCAACTTCCTCATTAATAATAGCAGTGCAACAACAAATTTTTATGTTAAGTACAATGTACAATATAAACAGTCATTCTAATTATTTACATATATACGTCTTCACATGTATAGCCCACCTTTTCCCATTCCTTCCTGTCCAATGCATTTCACTATTATTATGCATCTAAGCTATTATAACCAAGTATAAAAACATTAAGGTATATCAAATTTACATTCAACCGATGCAGTGCTGTGGTATAATTTGCGCAATTTCTGCATTGAAACAATGGCGTCAAATCTAAAACTTTCTCCCGGACTGTTTTTTGGTTCTAATCTTTACCAATTTTTTCTCACAGACAAACACATCAGGCACACACACACAAGCACTCAAAACCATCAGGCACACACACACACAAGCACGCAAACACATCAGGCACACACACACACGAGCAGACACCCCCATCAGGCACACACACACGAGCAGACAAACACATCAGGCACACACACACGAGCAGACAAACACATCAGGCACACACACACGAGCAAGCACGCAAACACATCAGGCACACACACACACGAGCAGACACCCCCATCAGGCACACACACACGAGCAGACAAACACATCAGGCACACACACACGAGCAGACAAACACATCAGGCACACACACACGAGCTGACAAACACATCAGGCACACACACACGAGCTGACAAACACATCATGCACACACACACGAGCTGACACGAACTCTTTTCTTTATAACTTCACGGTATAAACTGCAGGAATACCTGGCCAGCAGATTTGATGAGATTTAAACACGATCATTTTATTTTTCTTGCATTCTTGTATCCTTGTATCATAGTATTTTTGTGTATCATCGTGTATCCTTGTATCCTTATATTCTTATATCCGTGTATCCTTGTATCCTTGTCTAAGAGGTATTTTTCTCAAATTAAATTTAGCTTTAAACTTGCACTTTGAATCGTTCACTCATTTCTTCGAGAAATCATATAAATTTTTTTTTAAAACTATTGTGTACTTTATCATTCTTACTCACTTCATCGTGAATTTCGTAATGAACGTGCTAAAAAAATAAATTATCTGTACATTATAGCACAGTGCTATAAAGTAATCGTCGTGCTATGTTTAATTAGCTGTACATTATAGCACGTGAACGTGTGCTTTTTTCAATTGAAATGAAAATAAAATTCAATTCAACTTTATATTTTGACTTCTGCTTTGTTTCAATCAATGCTTGTTTGATCTAGAGGAATGAACATTGAAATAATACAAGTACACAAACGTTTCATAAAATTACCTATAACATTATTATTTTGGCACAACGTGCTATAAAGTTTTTGGACAGAAATTTTCTCTCTATCGAGAACCTTCAAGCCTTTTTAGATTTAGATATGGTTTACCCAAAAATTCGGGTTCTAAGCAATCTTTAAACATTATCAAACTTTTAGCAAAAAAAGACAAAAAAATAAGGGCGACATTACTGGTACAACTTTGTGACCTCGTAGCTCCTTTAGTTTTTATTTTAAGCACAATTGTATAATAAAGCAAATTTATCCAACTACAAATTCAAAACATTTTTGTTCTTCTCAGTAGCTGTGTAATTAGGTAGGAATTAACGTGTAATGTGTTATGTAATATACATTCTGTTCTTCTCAATAGCTGTGTGATAAGGTAGGAGTAACGTGTATTGTGTTATGTAATATACATTTTGTTCTTCTCAATAGCTGTGCAATAAGGTAGGAGTAACGTTTAATGTGTTATGTAACATACATTCTGTTTTTCTCAATAGCTGTGTAATAAGGTAGGAGTAACGTGTATTGTGTTATGTAATATACATTTTGTTCTTCTCAATAGCTAGGCGTGTAATAAGGTAGAAGTAACGTGTATTGTGTTATGTAAGGAAGTTGCACTGCATGTTCCAAG
>NW_019396391.1:157619-188423 GCF_000591075.1 Eurytemora carolleeae
AACTCTCAATAGCTGTGTAATAAGGTAGGAGTAACGTGTATTGTGTTATGTAATATACATTTTGTTCTTCTCAATAGCTGTGTAATAAGGTAGGAGTAATATGTATTGTGTTATGTAATATACATTTTGTTCTTCTCAATAGCTGTGTAATAAGGTAGGAGTAACGTGTATTGTGTTATGTAATATACATTTTGTTCTTATCAAAAGCTGTGTAATAAGGTAGGAGTAACGTGTAATGTGTTATGTTATATACATTTTGTTCTTCTCAATAGCTGTGTAATATGGTAGGAGTAACGTATAATGTGTTATGTAATATACATTCTGTTCTTCTCAATAGCTGTGTGATGAGGTAGGAGTAACGTGTATTGTGTTATGTAATATACATTTTGTTCTTCTCAAAAGCTGTGTAATAAGGTAGGAGTAACGTATAATGTGTTATGTAATATACATTTTGTTCTTCTCAATAGCTGTGTAATATGGTAGGAGTAACGTGTATTGTTTTATGTAACATACATTTTGTTCTTCTCAATAGCTGTGTAACAAGGTAGGAGTAACGTGTATTGTGTTATGTAATATACATTTTGTTCTTCTCAATAGCTGTTTAATAAGGTAGGAGTAACGTTTAATGTGTTATGTAACATACATTCTGTTTTTCTCAATAGCTGTGTAATAAGGTAGGAATTAACGTGTAATGTGTTATGTAATATACATTTTGTTCTTCTCAATAGCTGTGTAATAAGGTAGGAGTAACGTGTATTGTGTTATGTAACATACATTTTGTTCTTCTCAATAGCTGTGTAAGGTAGGAGTAACGTATAATGTGTTATGTAATATAAATTTTGTTCTTCTCAATAGCTGTGTAATAAGGTAGGAGTAACGTGTATTGTGTTATGTAACATACATTTTGTTCTTCTCAATAGCTGTGTAATAAGGTAGGAGTAACGTATAATGTGTTATGTAATATAAATTTTGTTCTTCTCAATAGCTGTGTAATTAGGTAGGAGTAACGTTTAATGTGTTATGTAATATACATTCTGTTCTTCTCAATAGCTGTGCAATAAGGTAGGAGTAACGTGTAATGTGTTATGTAATATACATTTTGTTCTTCTCAATAGCTGTGTATTAAGGTAGGAGTAACATGTAATGTGTTATGTAATATACATTCTGTTTATTCAGAACAAAACTGACAAATAATATTGTGAAATCCTGGATCAGATTTGCATGATTTGGACACGCAAACTTACAATTTAAATACAGTATTAACCAGAACCTGACTTATTATTTTATTTTAAAATGCAATTTAAATACAGTATTAACTCAATCTGAGGAAGTTACACATACAAATTAGTAATTATATAACTCTAAAGGGAATATGCAGGATAGTCTACGTATCACAAAGGAACTAAATACTTTCAAATCCCTATATCTTTGCAACCTGATGTTTTTTATTTATTTTAAAGTGTATGTGAATTTATAGTTTGAAGTATCAAAGGTCTACAACATCAGTTTTCAAACATAAGTATAAACATGTATATTTCATAAATATATCTATGATGAATTTGTATTAGCCATTTATGAAGCTGTTTCGGAGTTTTATACATTATTCACGCTCTGGAAGTAATACTTTTTTTACGGTATGCAAATAGTTCAATAAAAATATATTTTATCAGCAATTCCATTTTATAAACTTAAATTAAGAGCCGTAGTAATAAAATTTTTATTGTTTTAACCCTTAGTTAGTGAGATCTTAAAGGAACTGAGTGTTTGTCACAAACTTAAATTTTCTAATGCCTATATCTTATCAACCTGAAGGTGTAAACCTTTCATATTTCAAACCTATACTATTTGATCTAATAGAATTCATAGTTATAAATATCAAAGGTCCACGGCATCAGGTTGCAAACAAAGATTTTGTGGCCAAAACTCAATTACTTTACGACTTAAAATTTAACTTGAAGTTACGTCTGCACTCTACAGTTCCTTTAAGTCACGTCTACACTCTACAGTTCCTTTAAGTCACATCTACACTCTACAGTCCCTTTAAGTCACGTCTACACTCTACAGTCCCTTTAAGTCACGTCTACTCTACAGTCTCTTTAAGTTCATTTACAGTCATCGTCATTTATATTAATACAATTAAGACGACTTTCTATTTCCATTTTTATTTCTACCAAGCTTTCAAACAGCTTGAATCCACACATAAAAAGTCTAAATGGAAAAGTCGTCATTATTGTATAGATGTAGACTCCGACAACACCACGGTAAAACCTTGATCTTATTGGTTATCTGACTAGGAACATCTTAGATGAAAAGTTATTTTGAAAAAAGTTTCTCTTTAATTTTAATTTTTCCTCTTTTTCGAATTCATCCTGCATAAAATTTTATATTGATATGTGTGTAACATGGCGTTTTTAATAATTTTTGGCATATAATGTTATAAATTATAATTTTTGTTGGATACAGTAGATACTAGATAGTGTCTGTGCGTAGACCGTTTCTCAGCCGTCAAATTTTATTATTCATAAATTTTGTTCGTCATTCTATTAAATATATTATATTACTTTAAAACGATTTATTAGGAAATTTTAGCCATATTGAATGTCGTCTTTCTTTAGATAGATTTCAGTCAAAAATTTCGTAATTTGTTAAAAACGACTCATACCGAAGAACGATAGCGTCCATACAAATTCAGAAAGTTGCAACATTCAACTCGGATCGTAAAAAATCAATTTAATTCCAAACAAATCATTCAGATATCACAACCAATAATCATTTATAAGTTTTTGACGCATTCGTATATAGTCAATATTTCATATTATTTAAAAAAAATTTTTTTTTATATGATTACTTATTTTTTAATACATTTATTCCTGTTACGAGAATTTTTAATAATGAAGACGACATTTTCATTCTTGTTCTGTTTCTTGTTCTTGTTTTTGTTCTTGTTTTTCTTCATATTATTGTGTGAAGTTTTGTGCGTCTTCTTGTGCTAATATTATTGTTTGTACGACTAATGATCCTAATCTTGCCAAAATAGAACGAGGAAGAGAGGGTGTTTTTAAGGGTTCAGGTAGAGCCGGGGGGGTGTACGCATTCCAGTTGCTAAGCGTACGAGCGTACGTTTGTTACTTCCGTTGTTATATATCACTTAAAACTAACTTATAAACTCCTGTGTTTTTATTGACATATTTAGTCATATTTTTATCTATTATTTAAAATACGTAAACAATAGCATAAAAGACTTTATATACTCTAACATTAAAAATTTTTAGGCCAAGCAAAAATGTAAAACTTAGCAAATACAAAAAATGTCTTCATTTTTGGAAGCAAGAGATACAAAATATTAGAACCTGGACTAGAAACAATATGTAGTAGGACAACATTAAGAATAATATAAATTTCTATTCTTTTAACTTTTCCACGGCAAAAAAGTTAAAATGCCACAAATTCTGATTTTCTAATCCCCAATCTTTGCAACTCTATTTCGTAGACTTTAGATATTCTGTTAGATTAAATCATAGAGAATAGACTATATAGAGAGGAATTAAAAGAATCTCTCGGTATGAATTTTTTCAGTCCCTTTCAGCCTGAAAGGGAGTTCAAAGTGTACAAATCATGTAAATGTTCTCAAATTATATGCAGTAGAGTACATTAATACAGTATTTGTTCTTCTCAATAGCTGTGTAATAAGGTAGGAGTAACGTGTATTGTGTTATGTAACATACATTTTGTTTTTCTCAATAGCTGTGTAATAAGGTAGGAGTAACGTGTAATGTGTTATGTAACATACATTTTGTTCTTCTCAATAGCTGTGTAATAAGGAAGGAAGGAGCAGATAGGGAAGGAGCTATGAGTGATAGAGAAGGAGCTAGGGTTGATAGGGAAGGAGCTATGAGTGATAGAGAAGGAAGGGGAAGGCTATTGAAGTAAAATTGTCAAATTATAGTAATGGATAAGTTATGATTGCCACATAAAAACTAAAATCTTCATGATGGAAATCTAGGGAGTAATGTAATTAAACAAAACTAATCTGAATTACTTTATTAAGTCGGATCAAAACTAAATGTAAACCGAAATTCTTTTAATTTTTGGCTTTGATCTCTCCTTAAAATTTTAATTTAAATTTTCAATTCGGTGGTTTTCTGGAGGATGTTGGAAATTGTGAAAGGCTTGTTACTCTAATAGTAGTACTGTCTTTAATCCAGTTTATAAACTTTAGACATTAATGGAGAGTTAATGGTAAATATTGTTATGGGAACTATGAAGGTTATGCCCTCTTGTGCTGGGGGTAATTGCTGTTTTCTCAACTTCATGTCATAAAGTTTAATAATTTCTATCCCGGTCCTATCCAGATTGCATCTTCTTATGCCTTCTGATGCCCGCAAGTATGGAAACAGTACAACAAAATGGCCGTTTTACACTTTTTTCTAGTAAATTCCTCTCTATATATATATTCTATTCTCTATGGATTAAATAGTTTATGTTTGAAATATCAAAAGTTTACACTATCAGGTTGCGCATAGATATGAGGATAAGAAAGTTTGAGTCTTTGGTAAAGGCTCAATTTCTTAGTAGCTTTACATATTTACACAGTTAAAAAGAAGTTACCAGGGAATTGCTATAAAGACAATGTGACAATGATATACATAACATATATATTTATAGATTCTCTTATCTGTACATGTTTATCATCTTTGTCGATAACTGTGTAATGTAACCATGGTTTTGTAAGTACTATTGTTCTGTTGCATGACGTATTTTTTTGTTGCATTTTGATGCATTTTTTCCGTTTCGTTGACTTTATTTCAAGAACATTTATTTTGGTAAGAAACAACGGTATTTTTAAAATAGATTTAAGTGTCTTCTTAATGTACACAATATAAGCAAGTTGCAATAAAATTGTTACAGCTTCAAAATGTCAACTGTTTGAAACTAATTAAGATTCTAATTAATCTAATCCAAACAAATATGTAAATTGTAGAATGTATCCAGAGTTGAGTCCGAAAATTAAAGCTGCACACAGTATCGATTGAAACCCAATTTCATAAATGGGGTCAGAGCCCAAAACTTAAGACAGGGTATCGTTATGAAAACCAGTTTTAAAACCTGGGTTTCACGAATGGGGTTTTGTGAATATCAATATTTTTGTAAAGTAATGTTATTTTTTCAGTTTCTTTATAGTCTCCATTTTTTCCAATCTCTTAAATCAAAATCTACACAAATAGTAAGACCCCAAAAAGGAAACTCGGGCGTTTCAACGATACTCTTTTAAATTTTGGGCTCAGGCAGTTTTGTATGTACAGTGTATCCTAGTTCCGCATACTCCCTTGTACAAATATTTACACAAAATACTGGATTCGTATACTCCCTTGTACAAATATGTACACTGTATCATAGTTCCATATACTCCCTTCTTGTACAAATATGTACAGTGTATCCTAGTTCCATATACTCCCTTGTACAAATATGTACACTGTATCCTTGTTCCATATACTCCCTTCTTGTTCAAATATGTACAGTGTATCCTAGTTCCATATACTCTCTTGAACAAATATTTAAACTATATACTGGATTCATATTCTCCCTTGTACAAATATGTACACTATATCCTGGATCCATATACTCCCTTCTTGTACAGATATTTACATTGTATCCTAGTTCCACATAATTCCTTATTCAAATATGTACAGTGTATCTTATAGTTCCATATACTCCCTTGTACAAATATGTACAGTGTATCCTATAGTTCCATATACTCCCTTGTCCAAATATGTACAGTGTATCCTATAGTTCCATATACTCCCTTGTACAAATATGTACAGTGTATCCTATAGTTCCATATACTCCCTTGTACAAATATGTACAGTGTATCCTATAGTTTCATATACTCTCTTATACAAATATTTACAGTGTATCCTAGTTCCTTATAATCCCTTGCACAAATATGTACACTTTACATTGTATCCTGAATCCATATACTCCCTTGTACAAATATGTACACTGTACATTGTATCCTGAATCCATATACTCCCTTGTACAAATATGTACACTGTACACTATATCCTGAATCCATATACTCCCTTGCACAAATATGAACACTGTACACTATATCCTGGATCCATATACTCCCTTGCACAAGTATGAACAATGTACACTATATCCTGAATCCATATACTCCCTTGTACAAATATGAACACTGTACACTATATCCTGAATCCATATACTCCCTTGTACAAATATGTACACTGTACACCATATCCTGAATCCAAATACTCCCTTGTACAAATATGTACAGTGTACACAATATCCTGAATCCATATACTCCCTTGTACAAATATGTACAGTGTACACAATATCCTGAATCCATATACTCCCTTGTACAAATATGTACAGTGTACACAATATCCTGAATCCATATACTCTCTTGTACAAATAAACTCCAGATACATTTATATATTCTGCTAACGCCCAAGCGTAGGCGTGTGACGTGATTCTAACGTTTAGTCATTAATTTGACACACACATGCACACGTACATTGTACATTAAAGAGGCTGTAAGCGTAATTTCAAGCGAGCCTTCATGCAAAAAATTACAATGCCCTATCAACAACGGTATCCTGCAACCATTATCTGATCAATAATGTGGAAGATATTGTGGTTTTTCTTGGTTAAAAAATATTTAATTTTGACAATTTCTATATGCTTTCCTGTTCATTTCTTTTTGTAGAGAACCCCCAATTGAAAATAATACGTTTTTAAAATTATAAACATTGATTTATAATTTATAAATTAGAATACAAAGCTTTTAAGGGTACTGTTGTGAATCAGGCTTACAGTCCCTTAATTCACACATAACCCCCCTTCTCCTTACAGTCCCTTAATTCACACATAACCCACCTTCTCCTTACAGTCCTTTAATTCACACATAACCCCCCTTCTCCTTTACTTTTATCAATCAATTTCTATAACTTTCTTTAAAACCTTTTTTCCCCTGACGAAAACCAGTCACAACTCACAGTGTCAGTTCTCTCCTGGCAAAAACAGAAAGAAAAACAGAAATTGAACGTTTAACTTCAAGTCACCGTGACCTTTGTATTTACTTCCCCCCCCCCCTCCTCTCTCATAGTATTTTATAAATTGGCATAAATAGAAATTGTTCCGTAATTTGAGGAAACCTTTTTATATTGAATTCAATATCATGGCAAAACTTGATACTAGACTAGACAATACGACTTGGAGCGTTTAGTTACGTTTTGTAAAATCAAACTTCTTTAGTTTCACCATAAAAATGTGAATTCAAAAAATCTAATTTTCTCCAAGGACGGCTAAGCCAAGTATTTATACAAACATGTTTTACAATATGTTTCAACCATAATTCAAATGAATATTATAGTTTTGAAATATAGGAAATGAAGGGTTTTCTCTTTTCCTTTAAATCAATATTTTCAAGGTCGCTCTTAACATTTGTTCCCAGGAAATTCAGACACATTTATTAAAATAATTCAGTTCAACTTGGTATAAAATAAATAAAATTGGCTTTGCATACTTTTAAAGGAATTTATTTTATCATGTCATTTAAATTAACTTGTTTGGGACGTGTGATTGAACTATTAGTTGGGTGGTGGTCCGATTAAGGGGGGGGGAGTAGAATAAGAGGGGAGGGGGGCAGCTTGGGGTGTGGAAGGTGGAGGAGAGAGGGAAGGGAGATAAAGGGAATTTTTAATATTCGGCACGCCTTGACCTTAACGAAGAATTTGTCATGTCATCGGAATATATTAAGTTAAATTCAGGGGACATTAGTTCCAAAACTAAACCTTGGCCCATTTCTAACACTGAGTGTTAGAAATGGGCCTAAATTGAAAGACTGGGGATCCATATCCAGAATAAAAGTCAATAGTAAAAACTATAACCAACATTTTATTAAACATGCCGAGGATAAAAATTACCAATTTAAAACTTTCTTTAAATCAAAATTATGATAAGAGTTCTTTTTGAAATAAATCTCGTTCAAGACAATGTCAGGTTTTCCATTTTCTGAATTTTGAACATTGTTTATATTTTACCTCACGTAAGTGCGTAAATGCTTGAAAATTGACATTGATATGAATTCCGGTATAATGCGTCTGAAAACCAGAATATGATTCGAAAACCGGTAATTGTTTCAAAATAGGGATATGTTCGAAACTGAAATCAAGAATCATCAAAAACTAATTCTCACACCTAATTATTAGTTTAAAATTGAAATTTATTGTTTCAATATATAGTTTTGCCATTTCTTTAAAATATATGCTGTAATTTTGTTCTACTCGTCTTGGATTTAAAGATATATACTCTTGAAAAAGATAACTTTGCACATTTGGCCCATTTTTAACACTCAGTGAGAGAAATGGGTCAAATGTTAGTTTTGGAACAAATATCCCCTGAGATATGTATTATCATTTCTTTGTCACAGTTTATCAGTCGCTGATGGAAGGATGGAAAATTAAGAATTAATGAAGGATAAAAGTATGAATTTAATTTAATTAAAGATGGAAAGGATAAATGAAAAAATGAATGATTGATGATGAAAAAGTTAATTCAAAGTTCGATTAAGAAAGAAATTATAGATGACCATAAATGATATAAGGTAATACAATTATTTGTCTTATAAATCATTTGTCCTACAATCATTTGTCCCATAGATAAATGACAACACAGATAGAACACTTGATGTCGTCTTTTCAAGATTTAGGGTTTTTCGTTTACAATAACCCCGAGGCAGAGGCCCAAAGGAGTTACGTGGATGCGGCATAGAAAAGGCTTGCTCTCTTGTCTTGTAATTCAACGCCCGTAAATACTTTTGCTTCTGAACGAAAAACCCATAAATCTTGAGAAAGTGTTCTATCAGTGTTGTTGTTAATCTATGACTTGTCCTATAATAATGTGTTTGACAACTCATATGCAGGACAAAAAATGTAGGACAAAGGACATTGTGGTGTATGCATGTATGGAAGCGTGTTTGGATGTATGGGTGTATCAGATAAATGATTGTTCATAAAACTTTTTTGTCAACTTTGATCAATCATTAGTCATAAATGTTACTATCATGCTTCCCGGCCTTTTGTGCGCTAGTTAATATTACCTTTTACAATCAATTCATCACTATTAGTGCCCCCACGGTATGGCCTCTAATCAAGTGTATACTCGGCATATATGCATATTAACTTATATTAGATCCAATTTTATTCAAATTTTTTTAAACTCTTGTAATCATCTTGTATGAAGTTTTATGTCATAAATAATTTTTGTCTTATTTTTTTGTCATTTTTAACTATTTCTCAAAATATTTTTTTCATCTTCATATTTTATGTTTTCTAGAATTAATATTTTATCTATAAGTATCTCTTCTTTTTATTTTATGCCTGAGCTACCTACCCTTGTCCCTCCTTCACTTCTTATATATGTAAACCTTCCTTTTTTTCTTGAATAAACCCAATTATTTTAATCATTATTTCCAAAGTTGAAAACAATTCCTAGATTCAAGGTTATTCTTTCTTCTTCCTTGATCACATCTCATGCTTTTATAAACATGGTCATATTGATTTTATCCATTTAAGGGATAATGGATATAGGGGGATAGATGGATATAGAGGGATAGATGGATATTGGGGAATAGATGGATATAGAGGGATAGATGGATATAGGGGGATAGATGGATATAGAGGGATAGATGGATATTGGGGAATAGATGGATATAGAGGGATAGATGGATATTGGGGAATAGATGGATATGGGGGAATAGATGGATATTGGGGAATAGATGGATATTGGGGAATAGATGGATATTGGGGAATAGATGGATATAGGGGGATAGATGGATATTAGGGAATAGATGGATATAGGGGGATATATGGATATTGGGGAATAGATGGATATAGGGGGATAGATGGATATAGGGGGATAGATGGATATTGGGGAATAGATGGATATTGGGGAATAGATGGATATATGAGGATGGATGGATATAGGGGGATAGATGGATATGGGGGATAGATGGATATTGGGGAATAGATAGATATTGGGGAATATGGGATAGATGGATATAGGGGGATATATGGATATAGGGGGATAGATGGATTTAGGGGGATAGATGGATATTGGGAATAGATGGATATAGGAGGATAGATGGATATAGGGGGATAGATGGATATTGGGAATAGATGGATATTGGGGAATAGATGGATATAGGGGGATAGAGGGATTTAGGGAAAAATATGGAGATAGAGGGGGATAGATGGATATAGGGAGGATAGATGGATATAGGAGAATAGTATGAATATAGGGAGGATAGATGGATATAGGGAGGATAGATGGATATAGGGAGGATAGATGGATATCGGGATAGATGGATATAGGGAGGATAGATGGATATAGGGAGGATAGATGGATATAGGGGGATAGATGGATATAGGGAGGATAGATGGATATAGGGAGGATAGATGGATATAGGGGTATAGATGGATATCGGTAAATAGATGGATATAGGAGGATAGATGGATATAGGAGAATAGTATGAATATACCTTAGCTTTTTATAAAGATAGAACTATAGATTTAAACGGTCAAATTTGAGTGATATTACTAGTACGACTTTGTGACCTCGTCGCTCCTCTAGTTTTATTGTACGCATAAGTATAAGAAAGACAAATCTATCCGACTACATTTAAGAAATTCAGAATTTTTGTTGTTGTTTTTAATAGCTCATCAACAATTGGAGGTATGATCGAAAACATATAAGATGTCAATCTAACGCACACAAAATCATGGGCGTATTCAGGAATTTGTCCAGGGGGGGCTTAAACTTTTTTCTTTGCATGGGGTGGGGGTGCTCATCACTCGTTAGGGCCTGAAAAACCCCTGAAATCCATAAATTTTGTTGGTCCAGGGGGAGGTAGAGACCCCATATCTCCCTCCTGAATACGCCTCTTCGCCTCTGGTGCACTTTACTTCAGTTTAACGTGATTTATTTTGTTTCAGGAATTAGTGATAAATCCTGAGTTTATCGTGGATACTCAGGCGTTTGATATTCTACCAGGAAAATTAGGTCAGTTTCTTTAAAAAGGGAATCAAAGGGATTATTTAAGATTTTAAATGAAATTAATTTTCAAAATTTTTAGTTTGAAACACAACTACAGTGATAACCAGTAAACTCTGAAATAGAAAGACATCTTTTAGAATCAATTTATATGTTTAAAAAGTACAATGAACCTGAGAAACAGTAATTGTGCAATGTAAACAGAATCATTACACTAAATTATTGATTCAATAACTGTTTGCTTTGTAACAACATAAAATACACTTAAGTATTGCTTTAATGTCGTCTTCCTATTTTATTGTTTTCTGGTTATACCTTTGTGTGTATCTTAATGGTCACTGATGCTAATGAAAGCCATAACTGTAGTAGAGAGTCATAATTTAATCACCACGTCTGCGTTAGTCTATAAATGGTGCTTCATGTCAATCTTTAATTTGAATCTATTTGTTCTACTCTAGAGACTATAGACTAAGATAGACACACATTAATCTATATTGAAGTTAGTTATTTTATTCTGATTTAGAACATTCCTTTAATTGACTCAATTAAAGACATTTTTATGATGATAATGCATTTTGTGATGAAATGAGAAAATGAGATCGAAGAAATTTAAATTATGGTTTAGTGTGAATATAAGCAATTACGAAGTTATGATCAAATGTTGAGTTGCTTAAATAGAAAATTATGATTTTGTGAGTTTATTTGAATTTAAGAAAAGGAATTGAGTCGTTTTCACAAACTCAAATTTTCTAGCCCCAATATCTTGGAACCTGATTGTGTAAACCTTTTAAATTTCAAACTTAGAATATTTAATCTAACAGAAGTCATGGTTTAAAATATGAAAGGTCTCAATTCCTGGATAAATATTTAATTAGTAAAATATACATAATAATACAGAGGCCTAATTTAAAGAATTTGAGCCGCGGCTCAAATATGGTTTGTTCCCCTTAAAATTGTATTCTATAGTTTAAGCAGGCGCTCAATTAAAACCCGTTTTTGGCGGATTTAAGACCCAGTTCATATACATTAAATTCGGACTTTTATCGGTGATTCAAGGGCAATTCTTTAAATGCTAATCAAAGGAAACATACTTTTTATTCTGGGACTTCCTGTATTACTCAGTTAAACCTATAATTGCATAAATTGATTTTAAATGGTTAGCTCTGGCCAGGATTCAGGCCTTGAATCCGTGAAATGCCTTGAATAGATTAAAGACTGACCAGTGACCATCAAAATAGAGATATGTGACTTGGTTCCAGTCAGAATATGTTCTTGTACAATGAACATTTTATACATTGTACATAACATGTTTTTATGTACATTTAAAGAATAATTTTTAATTTTTATTCATTCCCATTTTACTATCTAGAAGACTAAGCATTAAGGGCGCCATCTTCTCTTTCAATTTTGAACATTTTCTCTTTGTGTACATTGTAAAACAAAAACAAAAAAAGTTATAAAAAAGTCGTGAATTTTTAAAATTCATGAAAATTGAATTTTGTTGGAGGCAAATTTTTTAATTTTGATCATCCATAAACCTTCCCTGGGGTCACGTGAGGTCGCACAAAAAAGTTGGGACCCATTGGTTCAGCTGTTTTGACGTTTATTGGATACAAAAAAGCAGACAGACAGCCAAGCAAAGTATTTATATTACAAATAGATATTGGGAGGATTGTGTAATTAACTTTACTCCAGCTCTGTGTGATTTTTTCACAATATTTTTCTAAGCCTTGAAAACAGATTCTAATAACCAATGTTCAAAAGAATCAGAATTAAACTCTGGTAAAAAACTCAATATCACGAAAAATAATATAAAAATGACTCTTCAAATTGGAAACTGTTTTAGACTTCACCACCTGCCAAAATAGGTAGTTGAGGAGACAAACTTTGGGATTAAAGTATTTTGAAATTTAAAGTGAATATGGCATCTAGGTTTACGAAATATCAAAATAACATTATGTTGATCGCTCTTAAAAGGCATTGTAGACGTAATTTCAAGAATCCTCTATTTAAAAAGTTGCATGTCCGATTCACAACGGTAATCACATCCTTTATCTAATCCCGTTGCTTTCCTTCCTAATCTACAATTTACTGGTCCATAAATTCACAAATTACTTTTATAGATCACAATTGTTTAATATTGATTCTCAAATTGAAATATTAGAATATCTTGATTAATTTTGCTTAGATACAGGTTTAAAAAGGAACCGTTGAGAATTGGACATGTACTTCTTAAAATGGAGGCTTACTTCAACTAACGTTATGAAGTCCCTAAACAAAATACCATTATTAACATCTTTTAGTAATTTAGCGCCAACGGCGTTAAAACCATAAATCCTTGTAGAGTTAGGAATTTTACTTAGCTTGAGGAGGGTTTAATGAAAAACTGCATTGTTATTGCAGAATAGACACTGCACTTGGTGCAGCTGTTGATTCACCAACTGCACTAAGTGCAGCTATAGATTCACTAACTGAACTTAGTGCAGTTTCAGGTTCACTAACTGTACTGTAGATTCTCCGACTGCACTTGTTGTAGCTGCAGATTTACCGACTGCACTTAGTGCAGCTGTAGATTAACCAACTGAGCTCATAGCAGCTGTAGATTTTCCGACTGCCCTTAGTGCAGCTGTAGATTTACCGACTGCACTTAGTGTAGCTGTAGATTAACCAACTGAGCTCATAGCAGCTGTAGATTCTCCAACTGCACTTAGTGCAGCAGTAGATTTACCCACTGCACTTAGTGTAGCTGCAGCTGCTTCAGATTTACCGACTGCACTTAGTGCAGCTGTAGATTCATCGACTGCACTTAGTGTAGCTGCAGATTTACCGACTGCACTTAGTGCAGCTTTAGATTAAACAACTGATCTCATAGCAGCTGTAGATTCTCCAATTTTACTCAGTGCATTATTCGCCTAATGGCATATACCGTGAAATATTTACTTTCGGCATTTAACACTTCGATTCTTTAAACTCTTAAATAACAGAAGATGTTCCACGTTCCACGTTTTCTGAAAATTTCTGCATCATGCATCTTTGGTTTTAATTTATAATTTCGGTTTAAAGATTTTAAATCACAAGGTCGAATAACTATGGAGTTAATATTTGGAAACCCCTGTGAATCATAATTGAGAGTGTGTACGATACAAATACAGACACAATTGTTAAAAAATTACCACACGCATATGTCTAGATTGTAGATATGTATATTTTATTCATATCTAGATATTGAATATGTATCCGAATTCTAGATATATTTTGTACATATTTATTATATATTCCTAACATTTCCGATTGTTTGATTGTCCATTGCATCAGTATCAGTATCAGTATCAGTATCAGTATCAGTATATCAGTATCAGTATCAGTATCAATAAACTCCAAGTTACAGATCATTTATATTTCTGACGCAGAGCTTCAATAATAAAATTTGCGTACATGTCTAGGCTTGTATACGCAAAGATGGGCGAAGGAATTTCCCCGAAACCAAGGTCAGGGAAGGGGGGAGGGGGGGGATTGCAATATCCGGAATTACATATTAGCTCTCTTCCTGTCAATTCAATATCATTTTTTGAAATCCAAACTATCAACATGTCATCAAACTAGACCCAAGGAAGAGCGAACCAAACAAACCTTTCCAAACTAAACCTAAAAAGAACAAACTAAGTTAGACAGGGAACTGCAAAAGAAGGGAAATCAGCAGAAACAAACAATTAAGAACAAAATATTATTAGTACCAAACTAAATCTAACAAAACCAATTATCAAAACCAAATATAACGAAACCAAATCTAATGAAACAAAACCTAATGAAACCAAACACTGAAGAAGCCAAACACTAATGAAATCAAACATAATGAAACCAAACCCTAAAGAAACCAAACACTGATGAAACCAAAACTATTGAAGTCAAACCTAGTGATTTACAAAACTTAATGAAACCAAGCTGTTGAAACCAAACCAAATGATTTACAAAACTTAATGAAACCAAGCTAGTGAAACCAAACCTAATGAAACCAACCCTAATGAAATCAAATCTATTGAAACCAAACCTAATGCAACTAAATCTATTTTAACAAAACCTAATGAAACAAAACCTAATGAAACCAAACCCATACAAACGAAACCAGTCCTAATGAAACCAAACCTTGGCAAATCAAACTTAATAAAAGCAAACCTATCGAAACCAAACATCAATAATTCTGTTTTCTCATAATTTAATCTGTAGAAATACAACTTATTCCTTCTCCTTTACTCCTCCCAACCTCCTCAAAACACGCCCAACAAATCGTTACAGAGTGTTTTTCAGCTCACGACATGGACATAAGAATATATAAATATATATATATGTATGAATATATAAGAATATATATAAATATATATATATATGAATATATATGAAAAGAAACTAATAAATTTCCCTCAGCCAATTCAGAGATGGGAACAAAAAGTAACCTAGAAATTAGCATCAAGATATTGGAGCCTGAAGTTCACAAGACTGATTCTACTGAGACTGGTTTTAAGTTTAGTTTTCAACAATATATTAGTGTCCAGATATTGGACCCTGAAGTTCATGAGACTGATTCTGTTGATACTGATTTTAGGTTTAGTTTAAAAGCATCAAGATATCAGAGCCTGAAGTTCACTTATCTGATTCTGCTGATACGGGTTTTAAGTTTAGTTCTCAACAATTTATAAGTGTCAGGATATGGGAGTCTCAAAATCACGAGACTGATTCTGCTGATACTAAATTAAGTTTAGTGTTCAACAATTTTATTGGTTTAAAAATACAACATAGCAATTTTTCATCTATATATATTTTTAAATCAGCAAATAATAAATCTGGAACATCTCAGTAAGCCTGACAACAAAAGACTAACATTAAAATTTTAATAAAAATTCTTTATATTGGGTGTAGTTAACTGCACGTAGAACTGCGCTAACTTACAAGTCATTCTTTTACTGTCAAAAGAATAATGAGGAATATAAATAAATAACGAGACATCATTAAAAAACTAAATTTTTATTTAGGCTAAAATTGGAAAGAAATGTGGAATAGTTAAAAAAAAGAATGTAAAATAACGTTAAAAAGTGTAATAATTTAGTAGGGGNTGTTAACCAATTTTGAGCGATGCGGAATAATGGAATTATGTGGAATAATACGGAATAATGGAATAATGTGGAATAATGCAGAATAATGGAATGATGTGGAATAATGCGGAATAATGCAGAATAATGGAATGATGTGAAATAATGCGGAATAATGCGGAATAGATTGATGTTGAATAATGCGTAATTATACGGAATAATGGAATGATGTTAAATAATGCACACTGTGGATTTATGTTGAACAAATAATAAATGAGAATAATATATAACTTTTTAAAAATAATTTTTTTTTCAGGAGATAACTGGTTTGTACAGTGTTTACGTTGTCTGTACAGCAGTAAAGGATTGTTGTACCGTGCTGTACCAGCAGATCAGGGATTTCTAGATCAAGATGAATATTGCGGAGTTTTCAGGTAACTGTACAGTACAGTACACTATACACCTGGTACCAATGTACTTTTGTTTACCCACCTGCTACAACCTAGAGACCTATCGTTCTGAAATATTTTTAAACAAAACCAATTTAATCGGTATTTTTTTCAATTTAACCTTTTTCATAGTGGTTTAAACATGAATTTAATCAAACCTAAATTTAAATCCCAACGAATAAAGAATATTTTATTTTCGGTTTTAGCACAGAAACCACAAGTTTGAAAAGAAACTTTAAAAAGAAAATTTAATTTGAATCTGAAAATTAAAATATCAGAGATGAGTAAGAAAATTATAAATTTGGAAAGAAAAAGGGCAAGGTTTGAATTGAGATTGTTTAATAATATCTTGTATTTATAATGTTGGTGATTCTTTTCATCTTTTATTCCTGTAGGTTTTGTTGTATGTTTCTTTTTCACAATCGTTTAATCCTCTATTCCTCTAGGTACCGAGTATGGAATATGATTCTAGTTTACGATCTCTTTAATCCTCTATTCCTCTAGGTTCCGAGTATGGAATATGGTTCTAGTTTACGATCTCTTTAATTCTCTATTCCTCTAGGTACCGACTATGGAATATGGTTCTAGTTCATAATCCGTTAATCCTTTATTCCTCTAGGTACCGAGTATGGAATATGATTCTAGTTTACGATCTCTTTAATCCTCTATTCCTCTAGGTTCCGAGTATGGAATATGGTTCTAGTTTACGATCTCTTTAATTCTCTATTCCTCTAGGTACCGACTATGGAATATGGTTCTAGTTCATAATCCGTTAATCCTTTATTCCTCTAGGTACCGAGTATGGAATATGGTTCTAGTTCATAACCCTTAATCCTCTATTCATCTAGGTTCTCAGTGTAGAATATGGTTCTATTTAATGATTTCTTTAATCCTCTATTCCTCTAGGTTTCGAGTGTAGAATATGGTTTTATTTGATGATTTATTTAATCCTCTATTCCTCTAGGTTCTGAGTGTAGAATATGGTTTTATTTGATGATTTCTTTAATCTTCTATTCCTCTAGGTTCAGAGTGTAGAATATGGTTCTATTTGATGATTTCTTTAATCCTTTATTCCTCTAGGTTCTGAGTGTAGAATATGGTTTTATTTGATGATTTCTTTAATCCTCTATTTCCCTAGGTTCTGAGTGTAGAATATGGTTTTATTTGATGATTTCTTTAATCCTTTATTCCTCTAGGTTCCGAGTGTAGAATATGGTTTTATTTGATGATTTCTTTAATCCTCTATTTCCCTAGGTTCTGAGTGTAGAATATGGTTTTATTTGATGGTTTCTTTAATCCTCTATTCCTCTAGGTTCAGAGTGTAGAATATGGTTCTATTTGATGATTTCTTTAATCCTCTATTCCTCTAGGTTCCGAGTGTGGTGGTGTGGAGTGTGGAAGGAGGTTCTAGTTGACGATCGTCTTCCAACAGTTGGAAATCGTCTTGTCTTTCTTTCATCACATCGTCTCTCGTCCTTCTGGGCTGCATTGCTAGAAAAAGCTTATGCAAAGTAAGTCTGAAATAATAAAATAATAAAAAATAAGAATAAATGTCGTCTTCCGCTTTCTTTTCATAAGAGCCACTTTTATAGATTTGTAATTTGTAACTCTTGGATTTCTAAATATATATGTCCTAAGGTCAAAACATTTGTGTTGTGATTGAACGGATAAAGCAGTTATCCGTATTTTATGCAGAGTATTACGGAATGAATTTAATTTCTGCTTTCCTTCTATCATTTTTTTCTTCTTCTGTATATGTGGGTTGGTTAACCTTCTTGGCCTTCTCTATAAGTTTAAAAAGAAACTGAATTCAGATATTTGAAACTATTAATTCTGTTAAATTAAATAATCTAATTTTGAAATATCAAAGACTTATTTTTGTCAGGTTACAAAGATATAAGAATTTATAAACTAAAGTTTTGGCAAAGATTCAATTCCTTTCCGTTGAGGGGTTTAGGTGTTAATCTCAAGTTTCTACCTCAGGTTACACGGAAGCTATGACTCGTTGAAATATGGATCAGTACTTGAAGGTTTAGCAGATCTAACTGGGGGTGTCGTGGAAACCCTTCCTCTCAGGTAACTGGGAGAATAAATTTAATAAATAGCAAGAAGTAATTGAACTACTTGGACGTAGTTGAACCATTTAACTGGTGTTACCATGTTACATTGATTTTGTTGTCCTAGTAAGCTTCATTAAATCTGTTCATTTTAAAGTAAATTTACTGTAATTTACTTGAAGGAACCGAGGAATGTAATGTCTTTAAAGATGAACAATGTGAAGACAGACAAGTTTACTTTGTTTTCATACAAGGAATGTTATTGTTCTTTTATTACCTACAAACTTAGGCAGTCAAACTATAAATAAACAAACAAATTCTAAACATTACGAGACAACAGTCATACGGATTACAGCTTTCTCAGTAGATATCACTTTATACTAAATCAAAAATCATTTAAAAGCAAGATCTCGAAATCGTCGCTCAATTCCCGTGTTTATTGGGACACCCTGTTTATAAGAATCCAAAATTTTAATATTTGGATTAAATTGATTCTTTTTAAACATTTATTTTAGGGATGATCCAACTTTGACTGGACGATTACTACTCAGTCTTCTAGGAAAATTATAAAACTCAATTAAAAAAAATATGTTGAAAAAAATAAAAGGAAAAAAGTGTTCTATTTTTTCTTCTTAAAATTGATGTTTATATTGCACTAGATATGAGCTCTCTGGTGACCTGTACTGTCCAGGTAGAAAACAATAACAAGATGGCCGGCCACAATGACCGGCTGGCTAACGGGATCAATGTTGGAACTAATTACAGGCTCCTTAGTATAGATAAGGTAAACTATACAAAACAAATAAACTGTGGAATAGGAAGACGACTTTTAGGCTCAAATTATGACTTTAGATAAGTCCAATGAACATTTGACACTTCAATTGGGTATAGTGCACAAAATATTTCACTTAATAAGGGATTTTTAAGCTAATTGGCTACTTCAATGAAACTATTTGTAACACTGTCAAATGCATATGTTTTTATAATGTCGTCTTCCAATTCCACAGTTTTATGATTCTCAGTGTTCACTCGTTAATTTCATTTTTTACACTCTACAGTCTACAGTCTACACAGACTAATGCAGACTGCTCATACGCTATTTTACAAAGGTTCCATTGTGTTCAAAAACAGACTTAATTCATAAATTTTATGTTTTATGTTAAAAATTGAGCGCGTGAGAGCGTATAAGCAGTCTGTGTTACTGTAAGTTTGTGAATTAAACTTTGATGGTAACATAAAATTCTTCAACTTCTTAAATATTCTTTTAAACGAATTGATTTGGTAAAAAAAAAGCTAACAATGAAATGAAAGAAAAAGTGGAAAAATAAAAAATCAGAATTTTTGTACTTTTCATTTTTATTTGCTAAAACTCATTGCCAATCTTTATATTGATATGATGATACTAATTATTGATATTTATTATCAACCTTTATTATTAGCAAGATTAACTGTCTCATCTTTTTTAGATATTTTTTATATTTCATTTTATCCCTATTATCATTTGCAAGCTAGTTTTGGACTGGGAGCGGATTTTTTTTGTGATATTAAATGATTGATAAAAAAGAGACATTTTGAAGATTAAGTTCTAAATTTTCTAAATCACGAAATGTTCTTCATTTGCCAGTTGTTCCTGGTTTTGCCCTGCAAATTTCCGTTTTGTAAATCTTATGGGAACAAAAAGAGCGCCATCTTAGTTCTCATTTTTTAACAATTATAATTACTCTAGGTGAGTACAATTATTGGTGAGATGGTACAACTAGTACACCTCGACTCCGGAGATTCCAACGCTTACCTGGGAACCTGGGGACCTACTAGTCCTACCTGGGAAGAGGTTGGGATAGAGGAGAGAGGTCGTCTGGGGGTCAACCAGGCAGACCAGGGAGAGTTCTGGATGTCATATACAGACTTTATGAGAACATTTACACATTTAGAGGTAGAAAGACATTTTAAAAAATCAAAACTTTTTCTGACGTCAAAATGGACGACCAGAGATAAAAAATAAGAATATTGGATTCTTGATGTCGCGTATATAAGATAAAAAAAATGTTGTTCTTTTTTTCGACTGAAAATTTTAACAATTTTTTGTTTTGTGTTTTAGAACACAAAGCTTTCTTATTCTCTTGACTTACTTAGAACAAGCCATCCTTTAAGGATTTATATTATTTTTTTGACGCGAATTCTTATTCTAAATAAATCTTATTATTATATTATTATATTTTCAGATGGTTCACCTTGACAGCGAAACAGCAAGAGATGAGCCAACTATGGCGGGAAGGAACTATGTGGATACGTTTCACCTAAACCCCCAGCTCCAAGTTGTAATGAATCAATCAGAACCGGTTATTCTTTCACTTTCACAACACTCAGTCACTCATCCACAGGTATTAGAGTCTCTCGAACACTCATTTTGTGTGTTCATCCAAGCACTCATGTTTAAACTTGAGTATTAGACTTCACCCGAAAATCAAACCAACAATGATTTTTTTGTTCCTTGACTTTTATTTTACATTACGTATATTCTGTGCATATTAAAAAAATGAATTTAAGAAGTTTTTGATAAAAATATATTTCAGGTGATTGGATTTACAGGATACCCTCAACCACCGAACTCTGATTCTCTCGGGAGATCATTCTTCAAATCCGCGAGATCACTTCTCAACTCACAGTACACTAATTCCAGGTATACAGTACACTATAGTACACTAATTCCAGGTATACGTACACTACAGTACACTAATTCCAGGTATACAGTACATTACAGTACACTAATTCCAGGTAAACAGTACACTAATTCCAGGTATACAGTACACTACAGTACACTAATTCCCGGTAAAAGTACACTATAGTACACTAAATCCAGGTAATAGTACACTACAGTACAATAACTCCAGGTAAATAGTACACCACAGTACACTAAATCCAGGTAAACAGTACACTACATTACACTAATTCCAGGTAAACAGTGCACCACTGTACACTATCTCCAGGTAAACAGTAAACTACAGTACACTAACTCCAGGTAAGCAGTAAACTACAGTACACTAACTTCAGGTAAACAGTACGCAGCATCTTTTCTTGCCAGCATTTAAAGAAACACATAAGAACGGTGCATCTAATAACACTCAATCATGATTTTGAAAAATCAAGATTGTTAATCTAAAGTCAACCTTCTTTTGAGCCAAGCTAAGAATATTTCCGTGATTCTACCGAGTTCCCTAATCAAAATTTAAGGGAAATCAATCAAGAAATATATGAGTTATGATCCAAACAGACAAACAGAGATTACTACTTTATATAAATCGATGATACTTGTCCTGACCATTTATTGTTTGCAGACATGTATCTTTACGAACCACGTTATCATCATGCTCATACCTAGTCCTACCAACTACATTCGAACCTAGCCAGGAGTCATCCTTCACATTCAGGTATTGTCTTTCAGTAGTCTATCATTAATTTTTCAGTTATCTTTCAGTAGTCTTTTAGTAGCCGTTCATTAGTCTTTCAGTAGTCTTTCAGTATTCTTTTAGTAGCCGTTCAGTAGTCTTTTAGTAATCTTTCAGTAGTCTTTCAGTAGTTTTTCGTTAGTCTTCAGTATTCTTTCAGTAGTCTTTCAGTAGTCTTTCAGATGTCTTTCAGTAGTTTTTCAGTAGTCTTTCAGTGTCTTTCAGTAGTCTTTCAGTAGTTTTTCGGTAGTCTTTCAGTAGTCTTTTAGTAGTCTTTCAGTAGTCTTTTAGTAGTCTTTCAGATGTCTTTTCAGTAGTCTTTCAATAGTCTTTCAGTATTTTTTCAGTATTTTTTTCAGTAGTCTTTCAATAATCTTTCAGTAATCTTTCAGTAGTCTTTCAGCAGTCTTTCAGTAGTATTTCAGTAGACTTTCAGTAGACTTTCAGTAGACTTTCAGTAGACTTTCATTTGTCTTAAAGTAGCCTTTCAGTAGACTTTCAGTAGTCTCTCAATAGTCTTTCAGTAGACTTTCAGTAGACTTTCTGTAATATTTCAGTAGTCTTTCAGTAGACTTTCTGTAATCTTTCATTAGTTTTTCAGTAGCTTTTTAAAAGTCTTTCAGTAGCTTTTCAGTAGTTTCATTATTTCATTATTTTCATTTATTCTTAAATTGATTCGGTGATTCATTTATTATTTTATTTTTATTAATAAATTCGCATTTAAGAAGTTCCTTATATAAATTTCTTAGTTCATAGTTTTCAAGGGTATCAATCAATCATTTATTACAAATAAGCATTTCATAAATAATTAAAGATGATTCTGAGGGCCAGAATCCTAATCTAACCTATCCGTTCTGTAGAAAATCTGTCTCGTTTTTTTCCAGTGGGTTTCTTGTAAATTTTTTCAATTGTATTAACATTTTTTCCCCGTTTATAATGGAAAGTCTAAAACAATCTTTTCAACAACAAAAAAATCTTCAATTTAATATAATATAATATTTTTAATCATTCTTATATAATCAGGGTATTATCACGAAGCCAGACTAAACTGCGCGCAGTGGACTGTACTCCTGCGCTTCTGCGTAGTCCTGTCCTAAAAGCGCCGGCGCACCTTAAAGAATCCAAGGGGTACGAGCAGTACGAGAGCTTATTCATGCAACTGTGCGATGAGCGCAGAACGGTCAGCGCGTTCGAGCTTCAAGAACTTTTAGAGACCTGCCTTCCTAATGGTTAGTAGTTTAATTGAGTTTTCATCATGATTTATGTTTGAAGATCCTGAGAAATATTTATCAAAATGATTATGTAAAGTAAAGAGAAACATCTTTTGTTGATTATGTTAATTATGATAAAACTTTGCTTTTATTGTTTATTTTACGGAGAATACCAATATTGATAATTTTATTGTTTTATAAAATATATAATATATGATAATGTTGTATGATTTACGATTTGATAATACTTCTATCTATTATATTATTCTGTTTAGATTATATAAAGAGTATGGCTAGTATAGACATCTGTTTAGATTATATAAAGAGTATGGCTAGTATAGACGTCTGTCGACAAATTGTTTCAACTCTGGAGAAAGATAAAAATTCTCTTGGGCGTCTTAGTCATTCAAACTTTAAGGTAAATTGTTTAATAAAATATTAGTTTAATTGAACTCATTCCAAGCTTTAGACATAAGAAAATGGTCGATTTTATGCAAAATTGCTGGTACAACTTTGGGACTTCGAAGTTTGTCTAGTTTTGATTTTACGTCTAAGGAGAAAACTATAGTTGATTTGATACAGTGGATAGGCAATACAATGAAGACGACTTTTTATAGTTTTCATTGTTAACAAGATTTTTTCGAATTACAAGTTTAAAAGTAATAAAATGAAAGCTCTTTTAATTGACAGGTTCTCTTGACTCCTATGTTTATGTGTATCCATGCTATTTAACAGCTTGATATAAATCAAAACGGAAATCGAAAGTCGTATTAATTGAATTGATATAATCAATACTACGCTAGCATGTAAAAAAACTTTTTTGTCTTGTTAGCTTTTCAGCTAGACAAGCAATGATTGATAACAGGAAAGATTTCAATCTACAGGGTGTCCCAAAAAACAAGGAAATTGATAGACAACTTAAATATCGTCTTTGATTTCCGATAGTGGATAAATTACATTAAATGCATTTAAAAAAAGATTGAACTTCTAAAGAGATTTCCAAAATATGGTCTACCTTCTTTGTATCTTGTATATTGATGGAGCTATTAAACATTTGAACGGTTTTTTGAATTTTAATTAACTGGAATCTGGACCAATTTCCTAATATCTCCGTCAATTGTGAAGGTGAAAAAATGGTAGACCACATTTTGGAAATCCCCAGACTATAATTGTTTTCGGTGTTACATGTTTTAACTGTGATACTACAAAATTCTTTTTCTGAAATAATCCCATGTTTATTGGGACACCCTGTATTGGAACACATGTAATTTACTTTAATTTGAGGTTAACAATTTACTGACGTATTTCTTAATTTTCATGAAATTTAAATGTTTAGGATTTGATTGTTAGTTTAAAAATGTGGCAAGGGGTGTTTAGAGCACATACAAAGGAGAAAACTGGTGTTCTAAGAGCGGAAAGGTAGTTATCAAAATTTAAAAAAACCTCTTTGCCACAAACTTTAATTTTCTAATCCCTGAATCTTTGCAACCTCGTTGTGTATGATGTTTCAAATATTGACTGTATGGTCTAACAGAATTCATTGCTATCAAGGTTGCAATGATAAAGATTTAAAAATCAGAGTTTGTGGCAAGTAAATAAATTGTTTTATCTTATAAATTTGGCAAAAACAAAATTTCAAGCAAGTTCGTTTTAAGAGTTTGGTTTGTGTATTTCAAGAAATTTAAAAGCAATTTATGTTCACAATTTTACTTCTAATGAAGATAGATAGATAGATATATACATTAATAAATAGATAGATAAATATATGACCGTAACCTTGGTATCCAGGTTTTAAGAGAAAACTATATAACACAATGTTAATTAGAACAATTATATCCTCAAGTGTTAAATAGATTGAACGCTAAACTATAAGTTACACTATTTTGGTTTCATTATGATACAATATAATGCAACCGAGTTCGGAATTAATTAATCACGAGAATTAGTTGAACTTGCCCGGATACGATAATGATAAAATTTGACCTTTGTATGGCTTTACCTAAATCAATTATTAAAAAATACATGCAGTAAAATTGCATAAAAATGATTTTTAATTTTAATAAACATGTAAATCTTAAGATCTTTTCTAATTTCACTACTCAAATAATAGGTCTTTTAGATTTTTCAAATTGTACAAAAAATCTGATCATTATTTATGTTTTCTTTGACCAAATATTGGTTAATTCACATTGAGAGCTAAATCTAATATGTACATCCAAGAAAAATAAATGCAAAAGTAAAAATTGACTTGGTTTGTAGGTTTGTAGTTTGTATTGTAGCAAACTAGCATGTATAGGTCGTTTTATTCAATTTTTATTACGCGCACATTTTAAATAGTTTATCAAAATGCGAAAAAATATTTTATTTGTTGATTTTAGTTTGATTTCTTCAGAATGGATTTTACGTTTTTTAGAGATCATTAAAATAAAAGTGCCCGCAATGGATATCGAGATCAAGTGATCGGGATTATGAGAATACACACACAAAAGTTCCCAGCTCTGGTCTTCCATTTTTGTACTTCCTCCATTACAGACATGTCATCATTGTAGATTTAATTTATTTATAATTGGAAAGATTTAAGTAGGATTTGGCCCTTGTTTAATAAGCATTTGAGATATCTACAGAATTGAAGGTTAAGATAGATATTATTAAATCTCTGGGTATTTGGAACCGCCGCATAGCTGATTAAAGGGACTGTAAGCGTAATTTCAAGTAACAGTTTATTCAAAGATGGCAATGCCTGATTCACAACGGCACCCTATCTGATACAGTATGAATTAGATACCAATGTTTATAATTTTCTAAACTGATTATTTTTAATTGTGATTTCTTTATAATAGTGACTTGTGCATTAAACCCTTTTAAATCTATATCCTCCACATTATTGATTAGACAAAGGTTAAGAGAACCATTGTGAATCTGACATTACCATCGTTACAGGGAGGTTCACTTGTGTAAATATTATCTAACTCTAGGTATACAAGTAATATGTTTGCTACAGGCAAAAATTCAAGGTTATTAGAGGGGGGGGGGGAAGCAAAATGGTTCAATTTAAAGTTTAAATATTGTTATGCAATGAGAAAGAAAATTGCACAGAGCCGAAAGTTTAAGTGAGAACAAAATTTCCTTTTGGGGGGTTGATGATTTCTTCAAAATTGTCTTACCCAATTCATAAATCTTTTGATACAGGGTTTTATGTCTATAACGTTTTAATACAGGGTTTCATGTCTATAAATGTTTGATACAGGGTTTCATGTCTATAAAGTTTTGATACAGGGTTTGATGTCTATAAAGATAACGTCGTTTAAATCTAGCTTGAAAATAGTTCAATTCTGATCATTTTTACATTGTAGAAGAAAAGTTACTTTTGTAGAGAAACCACAATTGAAAATAATCAGTTTTATCAAATATAATTGTTTTTTTGTTTTTTTTTTAGACTGCGCGATGCTTTACTGGAAGTTGGGTTTAGAACATCGAATGAAATTTTAGGACAAATCCTTCTCAGGTTAGAAAACATTTTTATCATTACTTTTTATAATTATTTAATCATTTTGGTTTAGTCATTTATTTGGTTCACTGGAGCAGTGCATAGTGCTTTATAGTTTTTTTTACAGACATTTTTTTATCGAAAGATTCCAAACTTTTAGATTGTATTTTGTTCAGAGCTTTTTATCATAATCATGTTCATTATTAGTGGTAGACAAAACTTTGATATTTTTAACTTCTAGATATTTGAGAAAGGATGGAACTCTGAGATTTGGAGATTTTGTTTCAATAATTCTCATTCTCAATACTGCATTCGGTAATAAACATTAAACTTATATAGTTGTTGTATTTTAGGAATGTTTTTGGTGTTTCATGAATTATTGACAAATCGGCAGAAATTAAGATTTTGTTTGATGTTTTGTATGATTTAATTAGAATGGTCGATTGATCCATTTTGTTTATGGACTCTTGTATGCCGAGTCCATTATCGCCTCATCCAATCAGGGTTCAGTCATGTGCTTGTTTTCTATTCTGAACCAATAGAAATAGTATGGCGGAAAACATCTATCTTTCTATCTATCTCATTATCCAATTAGAGTTATGCATCCTTCAATCAGCGCTCTCAGTAAATGGAAATATTTACTTCTACTGAAACTATAGTGTATTGTTAATTGAATATTTGAACTTACGATTCTATGTTTGATAAAGACGATTAATCAATAGCCTAGTTAAAAAATGATGGTCGATTGACTAATTGATCAATTGCTTGGTAGCCGGTAAAATTTTTTGAATCATAAAGGAGTAGTCTTAGCCACAAACTCAAATGTTCTAATCTCTATATCTTTGTAGCCTGATAGTGTAAAACTTTGATATTAGAAAACATAGGTAATCTGATCTAACAAAATTCATAGTTTGAAAAATCTGAGGTCTGTTACATTGGGTTGATCAGATAATGGGATTAGAAAACCAGAGTTCGTGGCAAACATTTAATTCTTTTAACATCGATTCAACCTTTTATTGATATAAATTGATTATGCTGAACGATTTATGATAATTAATTGATTAGCAGACTGATTGATTTCTCCATCAAATATGTATTATTTTATATATGATTATTGATTAACTGATTGATCATTGATCAGGGTATGCAGAGAGAAAAGATCCTTCAAAAAATGGTTTTACTAAACTCTCAACCGCGGAGGTAAATACATTTTTTTATAAAAAAATTAACCCTTTTTTATAAAGTTTTACTTGCGTGAGCAAAGCTTCAAAACGCTTATTTTTAAAGAAATCTTTTAATCATTTAAAAGTATTTTTTTTTTTATAGAATTCATGATGAAATATTTTTTAGTTGGTTCGAGCAATGATCAGCTGCTAAACTTCAATATCTTAAACTTCAAGTGATGAACTGAAGAGGGAAATATTGTTTCAAAGATTAAAACTATCAGAACTAAATTACACTGCCTAACTGCCTAAATGCAGTATCTATAAAAGTGTCTTTATGAAAAAATTTTCACTTACTTTCCTTACATATGTCATGTTTTTAAGCTTAAAATTTGAGCGTTTTTAAATGTTTTAGAGACGCGCTAAATTTGATATCATATAAAAATAAGTTCTTTGAGTTTACAATGTGCATTTTACAACTTATGTATAATTGTATATACAGTGATAACCAGACAACTACTTTTATAAGAAAATAAGAAGACTACTTTTAGAACTAAGCTAAAGTTATATATATATTCTATATATAAGCTATATATATAGTTCTAACTTGAAAAAGGTCAATTAAGCATGTGACAGAGCAATTGTGTAAAGCGAAGAAAAAAACATTTCACTAAACAAGTGGTTTAGAAAGTGCCTTTTATAGCTAGCAAACATCAAATACACTTAAAGATTGCTATAATGTTGTCTTCCTTTTCTATTGTTTTTGGTTATCACTGTAAGATGAGATTTAAATATGCTTTCTTGGAGCTTTATATTCAAAATATCAAGTTTTATATGTTTATTATGAAAGATGATCTTAACTCTGATTGATAATGATATAACCCAGAGAAAGACAAATTTCACGCCTTGATTAACAATGATTTAAAAAACTAAAAGTATGAAATTTTTTTCTTCTGAAAAATTGCTCAAATTCCCGGCCCGGTTAATTAATTATTAAAAAGGGAACGTTTTAAGCATTATTTGAATTTATTAGTATGGTTTATGAACAAATGTGAATTATAATCAAACAAATATATTATATATATTAAATATATACACTGTTAATAGTTCTTGTACTTTCTGTGAATAAAGAGATTTGGATTGAAACTGCAATAATTTGAAAGTCGTCTTCAAAATTGTTTTTCTAGAATTACATAAAAAATAATAATAATTTGCTCATTAGATTTCGAAAGAAAGAAAAATATGTTTTACAGAGGTGTATACCCCATTTACTCTGCAATCCTTAAAACCTTTATTTGATCATTGTGAAAGATAACGTCTTTTTCTATCTTAATAATTGTTCGATTTTACAATTTCCTCCATTATTATTGTTTCTGTTAAAGAAGTCATAATTATAGAGATACTACAGAAAAATAATTAATGTTCAAAGTTAAAAACATGGAGAGCTCATTGGTTCTTGATTCTTGATCTTGCAAAGCAAACAGAAGCTGTCAATTAAAAGCTTCTCTTTGCTTACTTGTTAGAAATAAAAACTTTAAAAGAAAAGTCGTCTTCGTTGTATTGACCACTGTATATATATTTTTGGTTCGTTTTGTTCCGGTGTTCAAAACTTTTGATTGATCTCACAAACACATGATCGATGGGTTATTAAGATAAAAAAAATAACTTTTAGTTCTATTTATTGTTTTATTTACATAGAGAATAGAATATATAGAGAGGGATTTACTAGAAAAAAGTGTAAAACGGCCATTTTGTTGTATTGTTTCCATACTGCAGGTGTACTTCACATATTTATGCTATATAACCTGTTGGGCCCTGGAATATCATTTTATAGAAAATCTAAAATTATTGTTAAAAGAAAACCAAATTATGAAATAGGCTGGTTTAATAATTGACCAATGAATATTTCACATAGACTTTATGCCTTCCACTTTACAAACGATGATTTTCCGTTATAACTATATAAATCAAATGATGTTTTTATTAATCTAATTCATTATAAAGTTTATTTAACAGTTTAAAAAATTCGAAATTGAAATGAATAGTAGCCAGGGAACATACTGTATTAATGTACTCTACTGCACATAATTTGTGAACATTTACATGATTTGTACACTTTGAACTCCCTTTCAGGCTGAAAGGGACTGAAAAAATTCATACCGAGAGATTCTTTTAATTCCTCTCTATATATTCTATTCTCTATGTTTATTTATTGTCAAAAAAAAAGAATCTTGAAAATCGAAATTACGTTTTACACTTTTCCCAAAAGGTAACCTAGAAAATATCATAAAATCATGTCAGACAGAACACAGTACAACTAGTACACAGTACACAGTACACAGTACACAGTACACAGTACACAGTACACAGTACACAGTACACAGTACACAGTACACAGTACACAGTACACAGTACACAATTCACAGTACACAGTACACAGTACAAAGTACTCAGTACACAGTACACAGTACACAGTACTCAGTACAAAGTACACAGTACAAAGTACACAGTACACAGTACTCAGTACACAGTACACTGTACACTGTACACAGTACACAGTACAACTAAATATTTACGATTTAATTCAGTTTTGAAATTTGCGTGTTAAAATCATATTCCTAACAAGACTTTCTTTCTTTCTGAAAA
Source organism: Eurytemora carolleeae (assembly GCF_000591075.1). Classification (NCBI taxonomy): domain Eukaryota; kingdom Metazoa; phylum Arthropoda; class Copepoda; order Calanoida; family Temoridae; genus Eurytemora; species Eurytemora carolleeae. The sequence continues at coordinate 188,236 of NW_019396391.1, forward strand.
CTCAAAGTATATTATTCTAAAGAAAACTGAAAAGTTGTCAAGTTTTTTATTTGTTTGTTAGATTTTTTTTATGTTTAAAGACAGGATGTTCCTCTTTTACAATGTATACTGCAACATTCTATAATATTGTTTTATGTTGGAAGCTATGCCCTCCTCGCCCCCCCTTTTCTGCTGCCCCTCCTTTATGA
>NW_019396391.1:188530-232981 GCF_000591075.1 Eurytemora carolleeae
ATACTTTAGTAAATACATTAATAAATGTATAGTTACTTACATTCCTTACAAGGTCTGTCATATACTTTAGTAAATACATTAATAAATGTATAGTTACTTACATTCCTTACAAGGTCTGTCACATACTTTAGTAAATACATTAATAAATGTATAGTTACTTACATTCCTTACAAGGTCTGTCATATACTTCAGTAAATACATGTCACCCCGGACTAACCAGAGTGGCATTCTGTTTCTTCTATTTGAAATAAAACGGGGTTTGGTCTATAATTCAACAATCTTTTAACCTACGGATTTGTTTATTCTATTATTCTATATTTTCCTTTTAAAATGTATATGCCGACAAAAAGTATTTAAGAAAAAAGGCTAAAATATTATGTTTAATGGGTTAAATTGTGATCGACAGTCACAGCTTTCTGGAATATTGACAGAACCGTTAAATCCACGTGATGCATAAATGTATAATTACTTGCATTCCAAACAACCTGTCCCATACTTTAGTAAATATGAATAAATGTATAGTTACTTAGTTACAACCTGTTCTATACTTTAGTACGTACATTAATAAATGTATTATAAACTCCTTGAATTCCTTTAGTTATACAATATACTGTAATTTAGTAAGTACATTAATAAATGTATTGTTACGTACATTACTTCAGTTATACAATATTCTATTTTTTAGTAAATACATTAATAGATGTATTGTTACGTACATTCCTTTAGTTATACAATATACTGTAATTTAGTAAGTACATTAATAAATGTATTGTTACGTACATTCCTTTACTTATACAATATACTGTATTTTAGTAAATACATTCATAAATGTATTGTTACGTACATTCCTTTAGTTATACAATATACTGTATTTTAGTAAATACATTAATAAATGTATTGTTACGTACATTACTTCAGTTATACAATATTCTGTACCTTAGTAAATGCATTCATAAATGTATTGTTACGTACATTCCTTCAGTTATACAATATACTGTATTTTAGTAAATACATTAATAAATGTATTGTTACGTACATTCCTTTAGTTATACAATATTCTGTATTTTAGTAAATACATTAATAAACGTATCGAATTACGTACATTCCCTAAATTATACAATATTCTGTACCTTAGTAAATGCATTCAAAAATCTATAGTTAAGGAATATATGTATCCTTCCAATTCCATTATACAATATTCAGTATTTTAGTATTTTAGTAAATACCTTAATAAATGTATGGATCTTATATTACTTACATTGTACAATATTCTATATTAGTATATTAGTAAATTTGTAATCTATATCTGTTTTTCTGTCTGTCTGTTTTTTTGGTTGTCCGATCATAACAAAAGAACCCCTGGATCGAATTGCCTTAAATTTTGATTGGGGAACTCAGGAGACCCACGGGCACGTTCTTAGCTTGGTTTTGAAATTCTAATACTTTACGGAGACACAATTGACAATGATAATGCTTTGACATTGGTGGGAGTGTTGGTCAAGTGATGTGGACGTATCAATATATATTATCAATTATATCTATTAAAAATTAAATTCAAATAATAATAGAAGCAAACCTGAGTTTTTCATGCTCCTCTGGAATCTCGTCGTTTTTAGATTGGTTGCGTATTTGCTGAAAATGATCTGATCAAAATTTAGATTATTAAACCGAATCTTATATCACATGTTTTGGCATAACTTTGACGAATCTATTTTTCCTAAAATAATATTGAGGCTGCAAGGAAACAAAACCACAGGGATTAAAGTCCTGGAGACAAAATGAGGTCAAGTCTGAGACGTTTACATAAAAGGAGTTTTCTTCCATACATCTGCATATTCAATATACCAGGGATGTTTTTAATATCAATCCCTTTTTTCCACTGCTGAAAACATCCTTTGTTCCCATGCATTTTTCACTATAAGAGGACTTTTCTCCGAGGACTTTTTTGTATAAAATCATACTGGAGCCAGAAAAAAGTCCTGGAAAATAAAGCCTAAAAATGGTAGGACTTTATTTCCAGAGAATTTTTATTTCAATAACTTTTTTTCACAGGACTTTTTTGTCCAAAATGCAGGACTTTTTTCCGAAAACATTTTTCAAAAAACTTTTTTGGCGGTTACCAACTTTGACAACGTTTTATATCAATTTCTCGAGACAGGAGCATCAGATAGAACTCTTATAGGTCTTGATCAACTCCTGAAGTTCTAAGGTTTCTGCCTATATCGCTTTCATTTTTCCTTTACAGTCCCTTTAATAAATGTATAGATCTACATTCTTTACATTATACAATCCGCTACATTTTTGTTGTTTTTAATTTTAAATAGATGAAAAAAACATCTTTTCAGCTATTAGCAACAAAAAAAAAATAGAAATTTGAAATTCTTTTCAGTTGCACCATTTCTTCTGCCTTCTGTGTCAACTACTCGGCGGGCAGGAAGTACCACACGTCATTTGATTGTACCAGAGGCCAATGGGAGTTAATGTAGTTGGCTTGGTCAAGCAGTCAAAGAGGTTACTAGAGATTAGAGGTTAAAGTTAGAGGTTAGAGGTTAGAGGTTAGAGGTTAGAGGTTAGAGGTTAGAGGTTAGAGGTTAGAGGTTAGAGGTTAGAGGTTAGAGGTTAGAGGTTAGAGGTTAGAGGTTAGAGGTTAGAGGTTAGAGGTTAGAGGTTAGAGGTTAGAGGTTAGAGGTTAGAGGTTAGAGGTTATAGAGGTTAGAGGTTAGAGGTTAGAGGTTAGAGGTTAGAGGTTAGAGGTTAGAGGTTAGAGGTTAGAGGTTAGAGGTTAGAGGTTAGAGGTTAAAGGTTAGAGGTTAGAGGTTAGAGGTTAGAGGTTAGAGATTAGAGGCTACAGATAAAACGATACCCCAGAACGACCTGAAAGCTTTTTGTATATATAATATTTGGCTTGTCTGTTGTATGTATTTATGTAGTGTAAACAGCTGAATCAATTATAAGGCCAAATTTTTTTGTGGTAACTCATATAATCCCAAAGAAAGGTTAGAATTAAAAATGTGAATGAAAATAACCAAAAATATTCTTTCCTATTTTCGCGTTTCTTTCTAATTCTCCATATCTTCTGTTTTTTATTCCCTTTCCCTAGATTATGGGGAATCCGTTGCATTTATTCAAGTTGACCCAAACCCCCCTAGCTTACTAGCTTTCCTTTTGTATTCAGTTCATTGTGCACTCTGCTAAATGAGAATCAAGCTAAATATAAACAACAACATATTATAATAATTATAATAATACTACAAGCTAAATATAAACAACAACATATTATAATAATTGTAATAATACTGCAAGCTAAATATAAACAACATATTATAATAATTATAATAATACTGCAAGCAGGAACTTGGATACTTATAATATCGATATCTTGATCTCGATATCCCCTTTGGGTACTTTTATTTTGAGAATATACAAAAAACTATACCGTTCCATATGTTCATTAGAGTTTCGTGATTTTTGTGATCTTGCCAGGCTACATTTGTTGCATTAATGTGCTGGGTCGACACTACACTTGGTAGTCCTAGCTGGACGGTAACATGCTGTTCCGGCTCTGATCATGCAAGTTTTAGAGTGGGGTGTATGGTTATTTCTGTTGTTAATAAATGTAGATAAAATGTCAGGATGTTTTCTATGCGGGGTAGAGTCTAGCCTTTGTACTGTATGTAACAGTGTTCAGGCATGTGAACAACATTATAGTGTACATAAACCTTCAGGTACAAGTACATATTGCGAACATTGTAAAACTTGATTTATACTTAAATTTCTATTATTCTTTTGAATATTTATTCAGAAAAAAATCATTTTGTAAGAAGGAAAGTTTCAAAAGTTGTGGGTTTCATTGTAAAGTGTATATCAAAGACGGTAGAATAGTAGAAGATAGGGCATTAGAATTTATCCGAATAGTGTGTACGCTCTGAACACTTTATAGATATGACGTCATTGGCTGCAGTATTGGTTTTAAATTCAAACAATCAACATTAGAACGTCAGTTACTAAATAATTTCATTCATGTAGTTGTTAAACATGGTAGGAAAATAACGACACGGCTATAAACTTATAAATTTGTTTTAATCATTTATAGGATAGGATGCTCTCCTGCTAAAATAAAGCTAAAATTGTGATTTTGTTACGCATCTCATTAATATGAAAGATACCACATATTTTAAAACAAAATTTGTTAGATGTCAATAAGTATAGTTTTGTAAAAGTCTAGAGCAGAATTCTAGGCCAGTAACGTGAGGAAGGCCCGAAAAAACCTTGGTTTTAAGTAGCCATATTTATTTTAACCATGTACATTACAATATAGTTTAAGATAAAGTTTATATATAAAGGTAATAAAGTTAAGCATTTCTATCGGAAAATTACGTAAAAACACAAGTTTTTGGTGATGGAAATGCTTTAAAGGTCCTAAAATCTTTTTAAATTATAGAAACGACGACATTCTATGGTTTCTTATTGAACCCAATTAGGGCGTCTGGTTTTGCGTATAAATCCCAATGCCTACTCTTTATATTACAAAGCTCTTTGGTGTATATGAATGACCTAACTTATTATATATTTTTAAAAAAACCGTAAATTACCTCCATTTTTAAAGGGTCTTCATGTAGAAAGTTTCGAGTAGAGATTCAGGAAGGGAAGGGAAGAACATTGGTAGCAACTCAACAAATAAAGGTTTGAATTAAAGCAGAAATCATACAAAGAAAGTTTTATTTTAAATCACTTGAATGTCTGAAATTTGGAGCACTCATGCAAAATGTCTCCTGACAAATATATCCGACCGACAACAAAATATATTAAATAAAAATATATCCGGTACAAGAAAATATATCAAATTAAAAATATATCCGGTACAAGAAAATATATCAAATTAAAAATATATCCGGTACAAGAAAATATATCAAATTAAAAATATATCCGGTACAAGAAAATATATNATATACTAAATAAAAATATGTTCGGCCGCAAAACTCTTTTATAAGTTATTGAAATTGGTTTTTTCTTCATAAAAATGGTCAAATTAATTTTGAAAGTCGTTCCATGGATATATAAGATTTTGATTTTTCATAAGAATGTGAGAGTATTTAAAAAGGTTGCAAAAACATGTTCAAAACATTTCAAGATTTAAATGAAATATCCATAGAAAATATAGAAGAAAGTGTTTTATAGGCAGGCGAGGTTGTTTTAGTTGATACGCCCCTGGTTCAAGGTCCCGGGAACAAAACACCCCCCACTTGTCTTGATTGCCTATCCCCCTGGAAAGAAGCTGATGGTGCCACGTGTACGCTATGCAAATGGCCGGTTTGCGGAGAAACTTGTCAATCAGGACTGTGGCATTCAATCGAGTGCTCTACACTTAGCAGGCTCAAAACTGTTCCTGTATTTTCTTCAGGTATAAACAACAAAGCCAATTGACCACAATATCTCTGTTTACAAGATAAATGAGTACTGCAGATTCTGGGAGAAATATAAACAAAAATCAGATGTGGTGATGTCAGATTTAGCTGTGTGAGCTTTGAAAATGATTTTGAATAACAGAAATTAACAATATTGAAAAAAAGTGAATTTCTAACAAATTTTTTAAACTTTTCACTTGATAGGTTGATTTTCAAGCTACGGGTAAACTTACTTACTTTTTAGCAATATCTTAAATACAAATAATATATTCAATGTCGACTTAGTTCGACGTAGTTTAAGGTTCCTTCTGTATTTTGCTGGAAAATTGTAGTTTTTAATAACTTTGTTATCTTCTTTTTACCAATTAATATTCCAAGCAATTACTAGTTAAAAACCTTGTTCTTGTTTAGACGTGTGCCCTGAGTTTGCAGGAATATTTTCTCTCCGTATCTCCCTGCTAGCCAAGGATCCAACGAAACGAGATCAGCTGGACTTCCTGATGGATCATGCTGATGATATAATCAAGGATTCAAACTTTGAGTTGAACTGGGGTCCAGGTCTTGAACTTATATCTGAGGTTGATGATCTACCCTACTCTGGTGTACGGGGGGTAGGGATATTCTGTACAAATGCTGTATCTATGCCACACAGGTTAATTAATAAGCAATTAAAGGGATTACAAAGTGTAATTTAAAGTGACCCTCCAAGAAAAAACAGCAATGCCTGATATACACCTGTACCATTGAAACCTTAATCTGAATAAAAATAATATTTTCCTTTTTTCTGTCTGACCACAAATGAAAAAATACACAAAAACATGGATGTCTACTTCATACTTGATCAGACAAAGCTTTTATAAGGGGAGTATGTTGTAAATCGGACATTGATATCTTTGCATGGAGGGTCACTTGAAATTACTTTTACAAATTCAAAAGTTTCAGATAGTCCATCATAAAAAAATTTTATCAAAAAGTTTAAGATCTATTTTCAGAAATGGCCGATGGATTTTTCCAACATTTTCCTTTCTCTCCCATTCTTGTGTCAGTAATTCGAGATTCTTCCTTCATCAGGGTAACTCTAACTTTTAACATACAGGTTTATCCACAGCGGATGAGAAATTAATGATGACCGCAAACTCTAAGTCTCTCTGAAGTCTCAACCTGTATTTCATCTCGAAATGAGCTTAACATTTAATGTCTGTGACTGTGTCCCTCTACAGAATATTAAAAAAATATTAAAAATATTTCAAAAAGAACATTAAAAATATTTTTAACATTCTTTAATATGTATTATTACTGAGAAAAAGAAAAGAATGATAATATATTTCAGGTGAAAAAGTTCTTGTTCGGGCTCAGGTTGATATTCAGCCAGGAGAAGAGATTACAATCAGCTATATGGAACCAGGTAGAGATATATCTCCTGGATACTTTAGGATATATATCCTAGATACCCCAGGAGATATATCTCCTGGATACTCTAGGATATATACACTGGATACCCCAGGAGAGAAATCTCCTGAATACTCTAGGAGATTTATCCTGGATACTCTAGAACATATATCCTGGATACTATAGGAGAAATATCCTGGATATACTCTAGAATATAGGAGTAGGAGAAGTACTAGGATATATTTTCAGGATATTCTAGGAGTAGGAGGAGTACTAACAAGAAGATATATCCTGGATAATCTTAACTCTAGGAGAAGAAGGATATTCTTGGAATAAGAGGAGTACTAGGAGATAAATCCAGGATGTTCTAGGAGTAGGATGAATATCTAGGAGATATATCTAGGATACTCTAGGAGTAGGAGGAGTACTAGGAGATATATCCTGGATATTATAGAATAAGGAGGAGTATTAGGAGATATCTAGATATTATAGGATATTTTAGGAGTAAGAAAACTAATTGGAGATATATTCTGGAGGAATAGGAGTAATACTAGGAGATATATCTAGGATATTCTAGGAGTAGGAGTAGTACTAGAAGATATATCTAGGATATTCTAGGAGTAGGAGTAGTACTAGGAGATTTATATAGGATATTTTAGAAGTAAGAGGACTAATTGGAGATATATCTAGGATATTCTTGGAGTAGGAGTAGTACTAGGAGATATATATAGGATATTTTAGGAGTAAGAGGACTAATTGGTGATATATTCTGGATATTCTAGGAGTAGGAGTAGTACTAGGAGATATATCTAGGATTTTTCTAGGAATAGGAGGAGTAATAAGAATGAGACATATCTAGGATATTCTAGGAGTAGGAGGAGTACTAAGAAGGAGATATATCTAGGATATTCTAGGAGTAGGAGTAGTACTAGGAGATATATCTAGGATATTCTAGGAGTAGGAGAAGTACTAGGAGATATATCTAGGATATTCTAGGAGTAGGAGGAGTACTAAGAAGGAGATGTATCTAGGATATTATAGTAGTAGGAGGGGTACTAAGAAAGAGATATATCTAGGATATTCTAGGAGTAGGAGGAGTACTAAGAAGGAGATATACATAGGATATTCTAGGAGTAGGAGTAGTACTAGTAGATATATCTAGGATATTCTAGGAGTAGGAGGAGTACTCAGAAGGATATATATCTAGGATATTCTAGGAGTAGGAGGAGTACTAAGAAGGATATATATCTAGGATATTCTAGGAGTAAGAGGAGTACTAATAAGGATATATATCTAGGATATTCTAGGAGAAGAAGAGGTGCTAAGAAGGAGATATACCTAGGATATTCTAGGAGTAGGAGGAGTACTAAATAGGAGATATATCTAGGATATTCTAGGAGTAGGAGGAGTACTAAGAAGGATATATATCTAGGATATTCTAGGAGTAGGGGAGTACTAAGAAGGATATATCCAGGATATTCTAGGAGTAGGAGGGGTACTAAGAAAGAGATATATCTAGGATATTCTAGGAGTAGGAGGAGTACTAAGAAGGATATATATCTAGGATATTCTTGGAGTAGGAGGAGTACTAGAGGGATATATATCTAGGATATTCTAGGAGTAGGAGGAGTACTAAGAAGGAGATATATCTAGGATATTCTAGGAGTAGGAGGGGTACTAAGAAGGATATATATCTAGGATATTCTAGGAGTTGGAGGATTACTAATAAGGAGATATATCTAGGATATTCTAGGAGTAGGAGAAGTACTAAGAAGGAGATATATATAGGATATTCTAGGAGTAGGAGGAGTACTAAGAAGGAGATATATCCAAGAGTTGTGGTATTTCTGCTGCACATGTCAACTTTGTTCAGATCCAACAGAACTCGGAACATATCTTAGGGAACAGTCAACTAATCACAAAATAATCAATTATTTCAATCAACCAATCAATCTACATCGATAATTTATGAATAAATCAAATGTGCAACCCAAAAAATCAAATGATTAAATATTTCAAAAGTAGCAAGAAAAAAAAGAAATAAAAATATTTTCTAATCTAAAGCATAATATTTTATGAATGGTTGTTATTACAGTGGAGTAAAGTGTAGAGAATGCTCAGATTATCTACTACCTAAGGGACATGTTTTTATATCTAAAAATGGTGATGCGATGAAAGGTTCAAACCACAAATAAAAATGGACAGAAGATGTTAACTCCACGTAACTTTTGACGTGGCATTTGTTTATGCTAGTGTAGTGGACAGAACTAGGTTTCTGCTTTAATGCATAGAAGAATGTTTTTTTTTATCAAAACCAAAAATATAAATGATTTTTTTTTAAATCTTTTATCTCTAAATAACCTTTTAATAATTTTTTATTTTCTTCCCATTATTGTTTATTTGATATTTTTACTTAAATATTTGTGTACCCACAACAGTGAAAGATAATAAAGACTACAAGATGGCGGCAGAAAGTACTAGAAAACTGGAATAGGAAGACGACATTAAAATGATATTCGATTTGATTTTATATTGCTATAACGCAATTAGTTTTGCTGCAGTTATTTTAAATAAAATTGATTGAGGGAAAAGGTGTGTGTACACTGTCCAATAGCTGTGTCTCATTAAACTAATTTAAATCATAACTTTAGCATCTAAGTCGTCTTCTAATTCCGCAGTTCTCTGTTTCTCATTGTAGGATAATTCTTAAAAGTATTTTCAAGTTTGACGGGAAAACAATGTCACAGGATTCCTTAGATAACAGCTGTTCCTGGGTCTGCAGTGGTTGCAAGGTTTTTAGATTTCAATTTTTTAATCATTTCAAAGCTTGTTTTTATAGCTTTTTAGGTAAAATGTGAATTTTAATGTAATGTTTCTCATAAAACCTTTTTTCTTAGCTAGATCAAGCGAATAATTCTAATTCAAAAACTTATTTTAATCTTAAAACTAATCCTTATCCTTTAAATCATCCTAATCCTAAACTAATCCTTATCCTTTAAATCATCCTAATCCTAAAACTAATCTATAAGTAATTCCTAAGAACAAGTCCTCATCCTTAAAACTAGTTGTGATTCTAAAACTTAATCTTAATCCTAAAATCTAATTTTGATCTTTATCTTAATATTATTCTTGAACAATTTTTAATTCTTTTCCTAACCTTAATCCTAAAATCTAATTAATTTTTAATTCTTTTCCTAACCTTAATCCTAAATCTAATTCTTATCTTTATCTTAATATTATTCTTAGAACAATTTTTAATTCTTTTTCTAACCTTAATCTTAAAACTAATCCTAATCCTAACCTTTTCCTAAAACAAATCCTAATTTAGGCTGAGAAGGATGGGAATACTATGCATGCTCTGGCATCGGCTCTTAATACAAAGGTAGGAAATTAATTGCTTCTCTTTCATTGCTCTTTATTTATTATTGCTTTATGTTTATAAAATTGATCAATTATTGCGTTATTATTGCTTTATGTTTATAAAAATTGATCAATTATTGATTTATTATTGCTTTATGTTTATAAAATTGATCAATTATTGATTTATTATTGCTTTATGTTTATAAGATTGATCAATTATTGATTTATTATTGCTTTATGTTTATAAGATTGATCAACTATTGATTTATTATTGATTTATGTTTATAAAATTGATCAATTATTGATTTATAATTTCTTTATGTTTATAAATTTGATCAATTACTGTTTATTATCTCTGGTAAATCTTTATCCAGTTTTTAGTAATTTTTATTCAAAATAGTAAATTTACATTAAAGGAATTGAGTCTTTGCCACGAACTCTGGCTTTTTTATTTATGTCTGAGGAACTCGATGTTGTAGGTCTAAGATATTTTAAACTATAAATTCAGTATGATCAAATAATCTAAGTTTGACATGTCAAAGGTTTCCACCATCAGGTTGCAAAGATATAGGCATTATAATATTTGATTTTGTGACCAAATAAATATATTTGTTACACAACTTAAAATAAAATTGATTTTAAAATAAAGCCAATAATACACGCAACTACATTTATTAATTGTGTGGAAGGGGGGGGGATGCATTTTTAACCCTACAACACAGTGATTTAAATTGTGCACGTCCTTGCGCAGAAATAGATTAGGATCTTACCAATTACTCCCTTTAAACCGTAGTTTAAAATGTACACCGAAAAAGTCGAGGGCAGCAAAAAAAATACAAAATTCAACCTAAAGTATCTACAAACTCTGATATTTGAATCCATACATCTTTTCAACGCAATGTCGTAGAACTTGTCAAACTTTGAAATAATTTAAGTTTGAAATGTCAAAGGTTTACACCATCAGCTTTCAAAGATAGAGTAATTAGAAAATTAGAGTTGTTGGCAAAGACTCAATTTCTGTCACCACACTGGGAAAATTAATTTGGTGTTCTGTTTCGTTTTGCTTTATACATGGTGTGTATGTGTACTGTACACTGTACAGTACACATACAGACCATATATGGTGTACAGTGTACAGTGTACAGTGCACAACTTGCTCTACAGCTGTTTTAAAATTGGCCCGTTACTTGAAATGAACTGTAGTTCAGAATGAACTGTCTAGTGTCTAGATCTCTGTGGTACTTGAAATGAACTGGAGTTCAGAATGGACTGTCTAGATCTCTGTGGTACTTGAAATGAACTGGATTTCAGAATGAACTGTCTAGATCTCTGTGGTACTTGAAATGAACTGTAGTTTAGAATTAACTGGTTAGATCTCTGTGAAATAAACTGTAGTTCAGAATGAATTGTCTAGATTTCTGTGTTACTTGAAATGAACTGTAGTTTAGAATGAACTGTCTAAAGATCTCCGTGGTACTTGAATTGAACTGTAGTTCTGAATGAACTGTCTAGATCTCTGTGGTACTTGAAATTAACTGTAGTTTAGAATGAACTGTCTAGATCTCTGTGGTACTTGAAATGAACTGTAGTTCAGAGTGAACTGTCTAGATCTCTGTGGTACTTGAAATGAACTGAAGTTCAGAGTGAACTGTCTAGATCTCTGTGGTACTTGAAATTAACTGTAGTTCAGAATGCACTGTCTAGATCTCTGTGGTACTTGAAATGAACTGTAGTTCAGAATGAACTGTATAGATCTCTGTAGTTCAGAATGAACTGTCTAGATCTCTGTGGTACTTGAAATGAACTGTAGTTCAGAGTGAACTGTCTAGATCTCTGTGGTACTTGAAATGAAATTGGAGTTCAGAGTGAACTGTCTAGATCTCTGTGGTACTTGAAATGAACTTGAGTTCAGAATGAACTGTCTAGATCTCTGTGAAATCTCTGACAATGAACATTATCAATAAATGAACTGTTATTCAGAGTAAGAGTGTTGAAGGAAGAGATGAAACAGTGAATATGATCGAAACATTATTATCTATTCTTCATCCGAACCATTTTATTCTACTCTATCTAAAGGTAAAGAAAAGTTCTACTTTCGTTTTTTTGAGATTTAAATTGAAGCGTTTAGACTTTAAACGTTGAACCTTTTTTATTTAATTCAGCCAATCTAAAAGTTACCAGCATTTTCTATTAGAATATTTTTTTTAAATACTTTGCGCGTGAGACCTACAAAACTGTGGAAAAGGAAAAGGACGTAAAAGTAATCTTATTCGTATTCAATGCTGTTATAGATGAAATTGGTTTACAAATACAGGGTGTCCCAATAAACATGGGAATTCGTTGACGAATTCGATATCGTCTTTTTTGATAATTCTTTGATTTAATGTAGTGATACCTACTGAGAAAGCTGTAATTCATAAGATTTTCGCTCTGGTATGTTCACATTTTGTTTGTTTATGTTTTGACTGCATACGGTTGTACTTAAAACAAGAAAATTGCAGTATACAAAGTAAACTTGTCCGTCTTCACTGTTTATCTTGCGGAGATATTATAGACACATCTTTACTGCCATTTACTATTTTCATTAAATAAACTCTAGCAGACATAATAATATTATGGTCTTATAAATTAGGTATTACAATGCTTATTAATAACAAAGACGATATCATATTCGTCACTGAATTCCCATGTTTATTGGGACACCCTGTAGCTTAAAACTTCCAATACTTAGTGAGATGGGTTTGTATTTAAACTGCACAATTGCTGTATTTTATGCTCTTTGGACTACAAATTCATTTTAAGATCTTTCAAATCAAATCAAAATAAAAACTTTTTAAAAACATTGAGTTTTAGTTTATACTTTCATCAGACAAAGCTTTTAAGGGTAGCGAATTGTTAACCGGGCATTGCCATCTTTGCTTGTTGGTTTACTTGAAATTACGCTTAAAGTGTCTTTAAAGGGACAGACCGGCTTTGTAAGGTAGTTTAAATGAGTATGCAGTGTTGTGGACAAATTCTTTAGGATTTTTTTGAGACATATATAACGTTTCCACGATGTCTAATTGCTAAGTTTGAGCGCAAAGTCGACGTTCAAATCATGAATTTAGGTGGGTACGTTTTAAGAATCGATTTTTTTAAAATTATTAAATAACGAAGACGAAAAATTAAGAAAAAATTCTGTAGTAAACTAATTTGTAGGAACATATTTCTCAACAGAAATTTGGCTTTAATTTGAAATTAGAATTAATTATTTCCTTTTCATCATTATATTGAATTTCTTTTTTTCTTTGAATTTGTTCCCAGATTTTTTCAAATTCTTCAAATGTCGTCTTTTTAATAAAAATTCCAGAAAATCTTTGTGATTAAAAAGAGATTATGGAAAGAGTAAGAGTTAATCCTAATTTTCTCAACCTGTTCCTAAACAACTAATTAGTTCTCTGTAGAATTTTGTTTACATTTTTTGTCGTCATAATTTAATAACTTTAAAAAACAATTCTGTAAAGTATCCACCCAAAAGTACGATTTTGAACGTCGACTTTGCGCTCAAACTCAATATTTACTTACAGATCTTTTAAAAATGTTATATGTCTCAATTGAATCCTAAAGAATTTGTCCACAGCACTGCATACTGAGTTTAACTGCCTAACATAGCCGGTCTGTCCCTTTAAAATCTTTGTAATTGGTAACGTAAAGTATAATGTATCTGATATCAATTTGCATAAATGATATTGTGTTATAAAGGAGAAATGGTTGAAGTTTGATTGCTCTGAGAAGAAAGATCTAGAAACTGGACTCAGATATGTTTCTGAAATTATTAATATTAGGTAAAAAAAAATTTGTTTACTTTCCTTACGAAAATTTATTAAAGAATAAATGCATGGTTACCCACAAAAGAAACCCCTGTACTTTATACTTTGTTTTCTACAATTACGAAGAAAACCCCTGTACTATATCCTTTGTTTTCTACAACTACAAAGGAAACCCCTGTACTATATCCTAGGTACACTACAACTACGAAGGAAACCCCTGTACTATATCCTAGGTACAATACAACTACGAAGGAAAGCCCTGTACTTTATCCTTGGTTCCCTACAACTACGAAGGAAACCCCTGTACTATATCCCTGGTTCCCTACAACTACAAAGGAAACCCCTTTACTATATCCTTGGTTCCCTACAACTATAAAGGAAACCCCTGTACTTTATCATTGGTTCCCAACAACTACAAAGGAAACCCCTTTACTATATCCTTGGTTCCCTACAACTATAAAGGAAACCCCTGTACTTTATCATTGGTTCCCTACAATTATAACTACAAGAATTTTTATTGTTAGAGATTTAAATTTAAATTTAAATTTAAAAGACTATATTTAAGGCAGAAAGAAGACAAAATCCTTCCGATCGTAAAATCTAAATAGTTTATTTAGTCATTAAATCGTAATCCTGTGTTGGCAACCTTGTACAGTGTACATGTAAGACGTTTTTACAGTTAAAAATAAACTTTTAACATATAGAGTAAAATCATTTTTGGAGTCCTTAAGCAACAACAAATAAACGCTTTGGTCTTTGTTTAAACCCTGGGAGTCGGACCAGATTTATTGAATAACGGATTGCTACAAATTTTCTCCAAGCTTTAATGCCATAATAACACATAATAAACACATAATAAAGACATAATAAACACATAATAAACACATAATAACCACATAATAAACACATAATAAACACATAATAAACACATAATAAACACATAATAACCACATAATAAACACATAATAAACACATAATAAACACAGAATAAACACATAATAAACACATAATAAATACATAATACACACATAATACTAGAAAACCCCAACTTTTTCCTCAAGAAAATGATTTATTCTCCTTAAAATTTGTTTGTCCCGGAAAATGTGATTTAGACAACCTGACCCTAGTAATTTGAGGCCCCAGAAAAAAAGTTTTGTCCATTTTGATAATAAAATAAAAAATAAAAGTCTAAAGAGGTTTATTTTCCAAAAAATACAATTTCTTTAAAGGAAGATAATTGAACCTGGACTCACTCTGAACCTTGGAGAAAATATGAAAGTTCTCAACCAGGTAATAATCCGTGATAACTCTCTCCTATCAACAAAAGGGATATTTTAAACATTACTCATTAAAATGTAATACATGAAACCAAAGACAGTAATCACTTTGAGAAGATAGGGCACTAGGAATGTATTCTAACAGTGTGTACTGTGTACGCTCTGTACACTTTTATATGACGTCATTGGCTGCAGTATTGGTTTGTAATTCAAACAATAAACAAGGTGCTAAAAATGGTGGGAAAATAACGACACGGTTATAAACTTCTAAATTTGTTTTAAGTAGCCAACTTTTTTTGACCAATTAAATTTTATCTAAAAAGATAATAAAGTTATGCATTTCTAACGACACGTAAAAAAACGTTAGTTTTTAGTGATGGAAATGCCTTAAGAGTCTTAAAAAGACGACATTATATGGCTTCTTATTAAACCCAATTGAGGCGTCTGGTTTTGCGTATAAATCCCAATGCTTACTTTGCATTACAAAGCTCTTTGCATGAAACTAAAGTTTTAAATCTTTCATGTTTTTAACACTTCTGTAAAAGCAGTTAACTAGGAAATATATTTGATTTTTATTGTAATTTAGTAAAATTGAAAACAAAC
Source organism: Eurytemora carolleeae (assembly GCF_000591075.1). Taxonomy (NCBI): domain Eukaryota; kingdom Metazoa; phylum Arthropoda; class Copepoda; order Calanoida; family Temoridae; genus Eurytemora; species Eurytemora carolleeae. Next base: position 204,374 of record NW_019396391.1, read on the forward strand.
ATAATTTTTAAACATCGGAAACCTAAATTGTTATAAAATATTTGAAACAACAAATTTTAAGTTAAAATTAAATCTGTATTTCTGTAGATCATTTCTAAAAATCTATAAAAATTATTGTGTGGGACCTCACATGACTCCAGGGATGGTTTATGGATGCTGGAAATTTAAAAGTATAATTTGAAAAATGCGCGAAAAAATATTGTCAATTCTTCGAAATTTGTTGTTTGTTTTTGTTTTAACCCTACAAAGGCTAGGGGGTCAGAATCTATGCGTCCCGCCTTAGAAAAAGGCTTGTTAATAGGTATAGGGTTGAAATGCATGTTCACAGCCCAATTTTTCAAGGCCAGCTCATTGAAAACAAAAATCGATAACTTTTGTAGTTTAAGTGCTAGGGAATCATTAAGAATCAAACAAATTTCACGGTAATAGTGTCAAAAATGAGAGTGCTAGGGCAAAAAAACGCCCCTCAGCCTCTTTAGGATTAAATTGTACAAAGAGAAGATGCCACACGTAAAAGTTGAAATACATAGAAATTGGACGAAAACACCTTAAAAAACTAGTACAATAATAAATACCATAATGTTTTTGTAGATAATGATGAAGCTAGCAAAGCTGAAGCTGGAACTAGGAGAGATAGATAAAACTGAGTTTATGAAGATAACCCTATCAGCTGCTCGGAACATTACCTTTGCAAAACGATGCTTTGAAGATAATTTGTAATTTTACTGCATTCCTAATAAAATCAGAACAAAGCTTGAGTTTATATTCAAAAGTAAAGAAATAATTTTTGCTAATTATAAAGATTTTTCCTGACCTTTGATTTTACATAACAGACAATTACGTACTTTATATTGTACTGCAGCCTCTCTAGCTTTAATTCCAAAGGGGTAAAATACTGTTACTTTGTTGAGTAAGAGAATGCACAGTTTATATTGCAGTGTGTTGTAGACCTTTGATATTTCAACTTTTAAATTCTGTTAGACCAACAGTCCAGGTTTGAAAGGTTTTAATAATCAGAGTCCAAAACTAAAGAACGAAAAGTTTTGACTTAAATTTTAAGTTCATGGTTAAATGCCACTTCTGACTTAATTTAAACCTGAACTTTAACCGTGAGGTTAAATATTTAACTCGCCGAAATCGACGAGTTAAAATTTAAACACAGGTTTAAATTATCTTGAAATCCTGCATTTTCCCTATTTGTCTATTATTCAATCATCATTCAGCTGCAGCTGAGAAAGCGGCATTCAACTTTACGATATATTTAAAAATGAAAACCTTGTTAAAGAAATTTCACGTTTTAGATAAATTAATTTTTGCATGTAAACCCAAAAAACGGTTGTATGTTTTGTTTTCGGTTACGTAAGAACAGCTGATTAGCGATGGTTATGTAATATTCTCCGTAAATCCTTTTCTCTGATTGGTTCAGATTTTCCCGGGAAATTCAAATTTAAAATTGAGAAAGTTTAATATTTAAGTAGCTATTCATTATTTTACACAACTTTTAACCTCGAACTTAAACTTCGCGCATTCTTTAGTTTTAGACTCTGGTTGCAAAAATATTGGGATTAGAAAATTTAAGTTTTAGGCAAAAAACAGTTCCTTTATAATTGAACTAATGTGATACATTTTTTAAAATGTTCAGAGCACAGTTTAAGAAATAAATCAGTCATTTTTATTGAAAGAAAGACAGTAGACGAAAATCATTCTACTGTTTTCTGGTAAGCACTGTATGTACTCAACCTCCTTCAATACCAATGATTATCTACTTCCGGTAGAGCAGTACAACAAATAATTTACGTAATGTATTTGTTTATATTTGTATTTCTATGTTTTCTAGGCTAGAACCAGAGTTATTAATGATTACTGCAAAGGTTTAAGATAATGGCGGACCACATTAATACTAACTTTGCTCACTAGAGTTCGGTAAAAACTCTAAAGAATTTATTGCGGGAATTTGTAGATGATGATGATGGTTTATACTGGAGAAACCTGACCGGTATAAATGGTTGTGAAACGGTTTGTTTTGAATTGGTTGAATTTATTTAAATTTCTTTTTGTGTGATATTGGTTGAACATGAAATATTTGGGTTGTTCTCGATTCCCGGGTCAGTTGGGAGATATATCTTTCATTCTTAGAGAGCATCGGGACTACAATCTGGAATCCCAAACAAGTAAAAAAAGAGTTAGGACCAAAGAACTACCCCCCCCCCCAGGCTCCCACATGTCTCTATAAAAATGACTTGACAGGATCTCCGGTTCAGAAAATTATTAGAATTACTAAGAAAAACTAGAAATGCAAAAAAAAACAATATCTTCCAGGTTCTTAATTGATAAGACATTACAGGGTACCGATGTCAATACTAATAATAATGGAGCGTCACTGAGAATTATAACAACAATTTTCAAAATTAAAATGGGCCTGTGTACACTGTACTGTACTTCACAATTGCTGTCTTTCAAATTCCTGTAACTATATAAAATCAAATTAAGCAAATTCCTTAATGTAAAATTTTATTTGTAAAATTAGCCATTTCGGAGGCAGAAGAGATTCAAGTTTTAATGGATTTGAACATTCTAACACCTTGAAATAATTTCAAAACTGTTTTTAGCCATGCTTTGTGCTCTAACGTTGCCAGATTTTAATTTTTTTTTATTTTAAGGATCGGACACTTTAAAAAATGATATTGGAAGGACAAGGATTTCTAGGTGGCTCGGACAAGAAAATGAGGAGAATGTGGCCTGGACTAGATATTGTTGTTGCTGGCCTTCCTCCCCTCGTCTAACAGTCTTGTATCCTATTCCACAGTTTCATTAATCCTATATTGCATGGAATAGAGTAAGGAAAGGTTCAGATTTTAAGAGAATTATTTTATTAGACCTGACATTAAATGTTAAAAGACATTGTAATTTCAAATCTAACATGTGAGTTATGAAACATCTTTTAAAAATCCAGAAAGTCAAGCTCCTCTGTAATTTCATTATTTTCTACATATCTTAAAAATATCTGTTAAAGACATTGAGTCTTCACCACAATATAAATTACAAATGTTCTAATCCCTATTTAATTGCAACCTGATATTTCTAACTTAGATTATTCGATTTAGCATAATTTATAGTTTGAAATATCTAAGGTCTACGACATTGAGTTTCAAAACTACAGGGATTAGGAAATTTGTGTTTTTCGCAAAGACCCAATTAATTCCTTTGATTATCGTAAAGATCTCTGTTTAGACAATCTGAACCCAACCGCTTCGTTTTAACAAAAAAAATACATTTAGAAACCTAAACCCCGATCATTGTATTTCCATTTGTAAATATTTTATAAACCGAACCTCACTTTGAGCAGCCCATGCTTAATATCGTTGCTAAACCGCGTTGGTTCAACTCCATACTGGGTACACTAGACAGGCTGGTACGAGCAAAGACAAGACTGGTTCGGATATGTCATCCGAAACCCGGATGAAATATCCGAACCATCCGACATAATAATCTCACAAAATTGTTTCTTAAAAATCCAAATCGAATTCAATCCGTTCCCAACCTCTGTATAACTCGCAAATGCTTGCGAAGAATCCCGAACACTGAGCTAAGTATATCCCGAGGATCTTGTTAAGAATCCTGAACCCCGAGCTGTATATATCCCGAGGATCTTGGTGGGTTTGACAGCTGGGAGTAACCTCGTAAATTCTCCGGTTCCTGCTTCCGGGCCCCAACCTCGCGTATATTTCTCTTACGGAACCAAATAAATTACAACCGGTATTCCTTCCACTGCTAACAGGCGGGGGGGNGGGGGGGGGGGGGGACATGTTCCAGTAAGAAAACCGTACAGAATTACATTTGACAAAGTATTCATTCATAACTATGGGTAAATATGTTTTTTTATTCATAGCACACGACTTGAATATCAAGTTTTTGGTAATAAACTTTGAGAAATAAATCTTACAGATACATTCAAAAAGAAAAATTAAAACAACAAAATTCATGATTTAAAGAGTCAATTGTGCAAAAATGTGAATTTGTTTATATAACAGCAAGTATTTATAGACGTTTTGAAAACTCTTGCACTAAACAGGACCATTACTGTGCTGTTTGCACATATTTATATATATACTTTACTTGTCTGTTTTGTTTGTTTATAACCGATAAAGGTCAAAACGGCTAAACCGATCGGGTCCAATTTTTTTGTGGGACATCACATGATCCCAAGGAAGGATTATGGATTGCTCAGAGTTTTAGAAATTTGTATCTCAAAAACCATTGGGGTTTTTTGTAAAATTTTTAAAATGCACGAAAAAAATATTGTTAAATCCGCGAACTTCTTTTGCTTTTGTTTTACATTGTACAATGTACAAAGAGAAGATGCTCACAGAAAGAGCTGCAATTTAAAGTTGGAATAGAGGATGGGCGCGAAGCGCCCTTAGGCCTTACAGCGTAGTTTTTATACAGAAAGTTATATAATCTACAAATCAAGTCAATTTTTGCTTTTGCATTTATTTTTCTTGGGTTTACCTGTTAGATATATGTTTTTACGTTCAAACTAACCAGGGGGGGGGGGATAGTTCTCTACCAGTGTGCTCAGTTAGCTGTACTGTACACTTACAACTGTTTACTTAATATTGATATACTATAGGTTAGGCCAGAATCTCGTTAGAATAAACAAATATACAGTACGCTTTCGGTATAGTTGATGGCCTAGTAAAGGATTAGCGTACATCATCACTCTATACACTATAACCTCGTTGGAATTAACCATGCAATAAATTTTTCAAAATCTAATATTTGTGTCGTAATACCATTCTTTTTGAACTCAATTCAACAGTAAGATTATTTTTTGATAAATATAAGACTAATTCACCATTCTTTTGTAATTGTTACGAACTGCAGAGTGTGGAATCCTTCTCCCCTTCTTGTCTATTATATTTGGCAAGGTTGGATCAGGTTCTATTTAAGTTTAATTATCCTTTCAACCCCCAGTTCTTCTCGTCCTACCACATTATTGCAGAGCTCAATGGGAAGCTAAGAAAGGAGAGAGAAGAGTAGAGGAGAATTAAAAAGGATCAAAAACAAGAAAAAACAGAGAGGATTTTTTTTCGATACATCATAAGCTAAGAATATACTGCAATTCTGTTCTACCAATTCATAGATTTCAGCGTTTTAGCTGATTGGCATTAAATAGTTAAGCGTTTTTTTACAGCATTATTAGTCTTAAGCGTTTTATCTAATTGGCATTAAATTGTTTTGAGAGTTTTTCTCATTACCATCTCTTGGTTTTGACTGTTGAGCGTTTTAGTTATGTGCCATTTATTAGATTCTTGAACAATTTATCTATTTAGCATTTATATTATCAATTATATTATCTCATATTACTATTTATTGTATATAAAAAATGTTAAAATGTTAAGCAGTAAAGTAAAAACATAAACTTGAAAGGGGGACAATAGGATTAAATCGTGTAAAAAAGGGGTAGTGGGTATTAACTCATAACGGGATATCCTAAAAGGGGGAGGGGATTTATCGTTCGGTGTCCGAATTTAATGAATTTAACCGCGTCTAAAATCCCCCAAATACCGGTTTAAATTGAGCGCCGGCTTAAATCTGGAAAAATTTAATACAATTTTAAGTGAAACCAACAAAATTTGAGTCGCGGCTTAAATTTAAACCGCTGTTCAAATTCTTTAAATTCGGCCTCTGGAGGGGTTGGGAGGGGGGCATCAGGGGATTTACCGTATATATAAAGTGAAGTTAGAGGAGTTAGTTCCAAACAACAGAAATAATAAATTGGGCTTTTAGACTTCGTGACAGAATACTTTCCTTTACATTAGAGAATTGTTCAGTAGATACAGATACAAATACAGGTACAGGTACAGATACAGATACAGATACAGATACAGATACAGATACAGATACAGATACAGATACAGATACAGATACAGATACAGATACAGATACAGATACAGATACAGATACAGATACAGATACAGATACAGATACAGATACAGATACAGATACATATACAGATACAGATACAGATACTGATACAGATACATATACAGATAAAGATACAGATACAGATACAGATACAGATTCAGATACAGATACAGATACAGATACAGATACAGATACAGATACAAATACAAATACAGATACAAATTTACAAATACAAATACAGATACAGTTACAGATACAGATACAAATACAGATACAGATACAGATACAGATACAGATACAGATACAAATACATCATAAAGATATATCATACAGATACAGCATGTACTATATGCCTTACTCCAAAAATACTTTAAGTATGTATCAATCAAGATAAACCTCTCCCTGTATTCTTAAGTATGTATCAATCCATATACAACTTGCTCTCTAACTCTATACTCTCCGATAATACTTTAGTCTGTATCAATACAGATACAAAATCTCTCTGTGTTCTTAAGTATGAATCAATACAGATACAACTCGCTCTCGAATTCTATCCTTTCTACCGAGAACTAATACGTCTGTCCGTAAAAAGACAGAGTTCATATCCAAATAATCTATACTTTGGGTTTAATAGTATTGAAAGTCAATAGTATGAACTGATAGGTCTGTTCAGAAATTAACGAACAAATTTATATATACAAGACATATAAATTAGAGTTATTACTATATTTATTACAAGCATACAGATAAATCATACTGATACATCATTCTGGTACATCATACTCAAACATCATACTGATACATCATACTGATACATCATACTTATACATCATACTGATACATCATACTGATACAACATACTAATACATCATACTTATACATTATAATGATACATCATACTGATACGTTATACTGATACATCATACTGATACATCATACTGATACATTATACTGATATACAAACTGATACATCATACTGATACTTTATACTGATACATCATACTGATATATCATACTGATACATCATACTGATACGTTATACTGATACATCATACAGATACATCATACTGATACATCATACTAATACATCATACTGATACATCATACTGATATGTTATACTGATACATCATAATGATATAGCATAGTGATACATCATACTGATACGTTATACTAATACATCATACTGATATATCATACTGATACATCATACTGATACATCATACTGATACATCATACTGATACATCATACTGATACATCATACTGATACATCATACTGATACATCATACTGATACATCATACTGATACATCATACTGATACATCATACTGATACATCATACTGATACGTTATACTGATATATCATAGTGATAAATCATAAAGATGCATTGCACCACTAGATATATTACAAAGATAGGTTAAAAACAAACAAAAAAGGCAGAGTTTGTTGAAAAAAAGTAAAACTATTATTTTCAAAAATTCCCTAAATCTAATTCTTTAGGATAAAATCTAATTTAAATTTATTTCTAAAAGTTGTCTGAAGCCTGGTTCTTGGCTTGGTTGGAACTATGATAAATGTTTGCGACAACCGGCCCTAGAACGAGAATATTTTTATACAAGGATTCAAGTGAACGAGCAGATTACAATCAATTTAATATTCAAATCCAACTATTCTATTTAATAGAGTGCAATACAAAAGTTCATGAAAGTTATTTTTTTCTTGAAAATACGTTTTTTCTTGGAAATATGCAGGATGTACATGTTTCTCTACAGTGAGAGATAAAAGTGACCGCCTAAAACAATCCCCTTTCATTAATTTTCTTTTTCTTTTCAGCTTTCCCATTATTCTTTTTTAATAAACGTTTTCATTAAACAAAGTATACGGTAAAACGTTTCAAAGTGTTTTTGAAATTCCACGGACAACGCCAGGCACGTCACTAGTTGTTATTATTATCATTATTATTATTATATGATAACCCCAAAATATTCAACTCAATTGATTGATTATCTCTAAAGTAAGCAATATATTGCTGTCAAATTAGTAAATCTCTTCCGGGCTACATTAGCAGGCGGTCCGCGTCAACACTTCATCCTGTGTATATCCATCCACAACTTTGCAATAAACTAAAGTTTCTAAAGATTACATATTTATAAAGCTATTGTTTGATGCTGATATTGGATATATCTTTCTATCATATGATCATAAAATATTCATTTTACAATCTGTAGACGAGAAAACTATATCTATCTTCTACACACATGTTGATATATAGTTGATATATGAAAACTATATTTATATTCTACACACATTTTGATATATAGTTGATATATGAAAACTATATCTATATTCTACACACATGTTGATATTTAGTTGATATATGAAAACTATATGTATATTCTACACACATGTTGGTGATATATAGTTGATATATGAATACTATATCTATATTCTACACACATGTTGATATTTAGTTGATATATGAAAACTATATCTATATTCTACACACATGTTGATATTTAGTTGATATATGAAAACTATATCTATCTTCTACACACATGTTGGTGATATATAGTTGATATATGAATACTATATCTATATTCTACACACATGTTGATATATAGTTGATATATGAAAACTATATCTATATTCTACACACATGTTGATATATAGTTGATATATGAAAACTATATCTATATTCTACACACATGTTGATATATAGTTGATATATGAAAACTATATATATATATATTCTACACACATGTTGATATATAGTTGATATATGAAAACTATATCTATCTTCTACACACATGTTGAAATATAGTTGATATATGAAAACTATATTTATATTCTACACACATGTTGATATATAGTTGATATATGAAAACTATATATATATTCTACACACATGTTGATTTATAGTTCATATATGAACACTATATCTATCTTCTACACACATTTCTACCTTAGTCAATTTGATGAGTGTCTCAGAAGCCAACAAGTTGTATCCATCAATCAATTTGACCAGTTACTTAAATAACTTCTTAAACCATTCCGACATCACTATGAATTCTAGTGAAGTGATCAACATTGCTGTACCTAACTATATGAGACAACTATCAGCTTTAATGCAAAGTGTGCCTGCCAGAATTCAAGCAAATTACCTGATGTTGAGAATTATACGTAAATCTCTGCCCTTTTCTGGAGGAATCTCAAGGTTGGGAAACATGCGTATACTATGCTTCAGGAAATGACTATTATGCCACTGGAGATGACTCTTATGCAACTGTAGGATCTTTTGCAGTTCCAGTAGGAGCTATGTATGTCAGGAAATACTTCACTAAGAGCAGTAAACTACTAGCAGAATATATAGTTGGCAATATCAAGACTGAGTTTAAGCATATGCTTGATGAGTTAGACTGGATGGATGTTGGTACGAAGGTGAAAGCTCAATTGAAAGTTGATAGAATGAAGTCTTTTATTGGATACAGTGAGGAGATTTTGGACAATAATATTCTCGACAAGTTTTATAAAGATTTTGTACTTTCCTCATCAAGTTTTCTTGAAAACTACTTAAAGATGAAAAGGTTTAGCTATGATTATGCAGCCAAGGAATTTAGGAAACCTTCTGATGAACCCAGCTGGAAAACTAAAAGTGCTTCTGCCATTGTTGATGCGTTCTACTCTCAGAATTCGATTCAAATACCAGCTGGCATTATTGATGGTGTCTTTTTCCAAGCAGATCGACCTCATTTCATGAATTATGGGGCGTTGGGGTCAATAGTTGGGCATGAAATTACTCATGGCTTCGATGATGTAGGAAGTCAAAGAGATGGGGACGGTAGAGTTATTAACTGGTGGGCACCAGAAACACTGAACAAGTTCAAGAATCGAACTCAGTGCATGATTGATCAGTATTCTAACTTTACTGTTGAGGTGAAGGGTGAAGTGCTGAAGGTCAATGGTGTCATCACCCTGGGAGAAAATATTGCAGACAGAAGTGGCTACTTACAGGCCTTCAGAGCATACAACCGGCTTGCTAAAAATACAGGGGAAGAAAAGGGGTTACCTGGATTACCCTACAACCCTTCTCAACTGTTCTGGCTCTCAGGTGCTTCTGTTTGGTGCAGTAAATCAACTTTAGAAAGAATAAAAGGTGGTATTATCTTTGATCCACATGCGCCAGAAAAGTTTCGTGTGAATGGATCTTTTAAAAATATTCCTGAGTTCTCTGAGGCTTGGGGCTGCCCAAAAGACTCTCCTATGAATCCAGTAAGCAAGTGTAAAGTTTGGTGAAACCTGCACAGAATAAGATTTAAAATAATCATCTTCTTATAGAGGACGTGAGTCAGACTCTAATGAAAACTCATAAATAACTTCCAGTATATATATTTCTTATAACTTATTACTAGAGGGTTCAGAACTAGAGTCAATATCGATATCACACGTGTAGATGTTAAACAGTACCATGCCCAGTATATCTGTTCTATCTCATTCTGTTGAATCTTGTGGAACTTGTTTAACGCGGCCAGGCGTCGTCTTCCACATTCTTTTAATTTTTATAATTTAAATTACTCCAATATGTAAAGGAATTAAGTCCTTGCCAAAAACTCTTATTTTCTAATCCCTGTCTTTTCAACCAAATATCATTTCAATTTAAATGAATTCTGTTAGATTCTGTTTGAAATATCAAAGGTTTAGCATCATCGCATTTGTAAAGATATAGAAATTAGAAAATATGAGTTAAATGGTAAAAACTCAAATCCTTTCTGAGAAATATACTCCTAAAAATAAAAACCATGAATTTCAGTAATAAATAATATACATGAATCTTATGACTCCAAATTTCTTGGTAAATTCAAAAACTTTTTATAACAGTCATGATTGTTGACAGAAATATTGTATTTATTAGAAAAAAAACAGTTTTAATCACTCTAATCCAGACATAAGCTACTAAGTCAAAGGAATTAAACTCTTGCCTCAAACTCAATTTTTCCTTGTTGTAACATACTATGAATTCTGCAAGATCAAATATTTAACGAACATTTGAAATATTAAAGGTTCCTTTAGGGTTTAAAGCTAAGGGAATTAGAAAAACACAAGAATGAGAAAATCAATTTTGTTTTGTTACCTATAATTAGTCATTAAATAGATAAATTTACTTTAGCCTAGTAAAACTATAGTTTTCTAAAGTTAAGGTAAAAGGGAATTTAAATTAAATTAAAGCGCGGTAAAGTTTTTGGTTTCCTATGGAATCCAGGTACCTCAGACATTTTCGCCTATTTGACTGGTTAATGAATTTTGTTTGAATCTTTAATAACTTAAATTTGAGCCGCCAAGCCAAGTTTTGTACTTTCTACGGGTCCTATAAATTGTATCTGTTAGGTTGGGAAATAAATATTAATCTGGTTCTAGTATACTACTAAATCTTGACCCTAGTATATATATAAATATATATATATATATTTATCTATTTATTAGTGGAAATTTAATTTCTTCCATCTTGAGATTGGTAACAGTAGACTAGGGTTTCCATCGAAATTCCGGTTCGTTCATTTTCTTCAAAATTTTCGCGAATTTAGATGAATTTTGACGAAATTTTTTATCTCATTTTCGCGAAGTTTTCGTTTCGTTTTTGAAGTTCGATAAGAATTGAAATTGTTCAAGAAGATTGTATTTTTGCAAAAAAAAATTAATTTTGAAAAAAAGGTTGAAAATTTCGAGCGAATTTCGCGAAAATTTCAAACATAGGAATCGAGTTTTTCCCACAAACTAAAATATTCTGATTTCAATATCTTTGCAATCTTTTGATGCAAACCTTTGATATTTTAAGCTTAGATTTTTTTTTATCTATAAGTATTAATAGTTTGAAATTTCTAAGGTCTACTCCATTGAGTTACAAAGATACAGAGATTAGAAAATCAGACTTTGTGGCAAAAACTTAACTCCTTTTGAATGATTTTTTCGCGAAAGAGATTGGACGAAACCCTACAGTAAACAGACACAAATAAAACAGATAAACCCCAGTCACTTTTAACTAAAATATGTGTATTCCGACGCAAAAAAAAATGCTTATATAAAGTTAACGCTTTTAAAAAATAAGCACTTAACATGCAGTATTAAAATCCAGAACTACTTAATAAAGCATATGCGCGTGGGTTGGTTTGAAAGGATAGAAAAGAACGAGACTCCGCGGGAGAAGGTCAAAGAACTTGAGTCTTTGTCACAAACTCCAATTTTCTAATCCTTTTATCTTATCAACTTGATAGTGCAAACCTTTGATATTTCAAACTTAGATTATTTGATCGATCTACCAGAATTCATAGTTTGAAATATCTAAGGTCTACGGCATTGAGTTGCAAAGATATAGGGACTAGAAAATTTGAGTTTGTGGAAAAGACTAAAATCCTTTATGTGATATTTCTATTACAATTTTGTGACCTGACAGCTTCTCTAGTTTTTATTTTAAGCAGAAGTGCGAAAAAAAGCTAATTTATTATGTAATATATTAGAAATTCAAAACTTTTTGTCTTCTAAACTCCTTTTAATAAAAGGAATTATGATTAAAACATGAAGTATTTCAATTTATTACAGTTTCACGCGAATATAAAAGATTTGATAATAGATTAATATCTTACATGTGGTATAAAATTGAATTTCCTCTTTTTGAATAGTCACTGATAGTTTTAAATTTCTAAACTAAAAAGTCGGACCAGTAATTTAGCATTTTATGTCTAGTAGTAGATTGTAGTATTCCTTGTATAACAAATTTTAGTCTTTGCCACAAACTTAAATTTTCTAATCCCTATTCTTTACAACCTTATGATGTAAACCTTTGATATTTCAAAATTAGATTATTTGCTCTGACAGAATCCACAGGTTGAAATGTCTTAGTTCTAAAACATTAGGTTGCAAAGATATAGAGCAAAGAACAAAAATTACGATCTCTTACGCTGGTTCATGTTGATCTCGACGATCTCTTACGCTGGTTCACGTTGATCTCGACGATCTCTTGTACTGGTTCACGTGGTTCTCGACGATCTCTTACGCTGGTTCACGTTGATCTCGACGATCTTTTACGCTGGTTCACGTTGATCTTGACGATCTCTTACGCTGGTTCACGTTGATCTCGACGATCTCTTACGCTGGTTCACGTGGTTCTCGACGATCTCTTACGCTGGTTCACGTTGATCTCGACGAGAGAATTTGTAGAACTGATATTTAATTCAGAACATTTANACACATAACCAGGGAGTTCAGAAATAGATCTAGAGAGGTTTACACATAACCAGGGAGTTCAGACATAGATCTAGAGAGGTTTACACATAACCAGGGAGTTGAGAAATAGATCTAGAGAGGTTTACACATAACCAGGGAGTTGAGAAATAGATCTAGAGAGGTTTACACATAACCAGGGAGTTGAGAAATAGATCTAGAGAGGTTTAAACATAACCAGGGAGTTCAGAATTGATCTAACTTTTTAGTAAAATCTATGAAAATCGAAAAGTGCTTGTTTAGCCTTTTCTATACCTTTTTAGGAATCGAGTCTTTGCCACAAACTCGAATTTTTCAATCCCTTTATTTTTTAAATCTGATGATGTAAACCGTTGATATTTCAAAGGTAGATTATCTGATATTACAGAAATTATAGTTTGAAATATCTAAGGTATTCTACCATGGGATGCAAAGATATTGAGATTAGAAAATCAGAGTTTGTGGCAAAGACTCAATTCCTTTTTAGTCGAAAGATTGTATTTGAAACATTTTGCAAACGTTACATTTTATTCTTACCTCTTCAAAACTGTTATATATCTTCAAAAATGGTTATATATATCTGTAAAAAGGAAATTTCGCAATTTTTATAGGTTAAAAAGATGTTTGATGTAGTTTTAACCAAATTCTGCATATAAAGAACATATGATTGTGAAAAGATATAAGATAAAATAAAACTACTCCCCCCGTCCCAGTCCCCATCCACAGTTATATTTAAACTTGTTCCTTGTACATAAACTGCTACTATAGATTAAAATTCATGTATAAAGTTGTATAAAACTTATACTAAACTATACTACGGAGGACCATGGAGCATTCATAACAAGGAAGGGACCACAAAGCATTCCATGGTTAACATTTTTTTTCTTGAAGTTTGAAATCTTGTATTTTTTCCCTAATATATCCTTGTTTTTCCCCCTAATATATCCTTGTTATTTTGTCCCTGATATATCTTTGTTATTTTGTCTCTGGTATATCCTTGTTATTTTATCCCTGATACATCCTTGTTATTTTGCCACTGTTATATCCTTGTTTTTTCCCCTGATATATACGTGTTTTTTTCCCTGATATATCACTGTTATTTTGTCCCTTATATTTCCTTTTTATTTGTCCCTGATGTATCCTTGTAATTTGTCCCTTATACATCCTTGTTATTTGTCTCTGATATATCCTTGTTATCTTGTCCCTGATATATCATTGTTATTTGTCTCTGATATATCCTTGTTATCTTGTCCCTTATATATCCTTGTTATTTGTCTCTGATATATCCTTGTTTTTTCCCCCTGATATATCCTTGTTATTTGTCCCTAATATATCCTTGTTATTTTGTCCCTGACACATCCTTGTTATTTTGCCACTGTTATATCCTTGTTATTTTGTCTCTGATATATCCTTGTTTTCCCCCTGATACATCCTTTTTATTTTCCCCCTGCTATATCCTTGTTTTTCCCCCTGATATATCCTGTTATTTGTCCCTGGTTTATCCTTGTTATTTGTCCCTAGGATATCTGTGTTATTTTGTCCCTAATATATCCTTGTTATATTGTCTCTGATATATCCTTGTTATTTGTCCCTGATATATCCTTGTTATTTTGTCTCTGATATATCCTTGTTAATTTATTCCTGGTATATCCTTGTTATTTTGTCCCTAATATATCCTTGCTATTTTGTCCCTGATATATCCTTGTTATTTTGTCTCTGATATATCCTTGTTATTTGTTCCTGATGTATCCTTGTTATTTGTCCCTGATATATCCTTGTTATTTGTCTCTGATAAATCCTTGTTATTTGTCCCTGATATATCCTTGTTATTTGTCCCTGATATATCCTTGTTATTTTGTCCCTGATATATCCTTGTTATTTTGTTCCTGGCACATCCTTGTTATTTGTCCCTGATATATCCTTGTTATTTTTCCACAGATTTATCCTTTTTTCCCTGATATATACTTGTTATTTTGCCACTGATATATCCTTTTTTTCTCTGATATATCCTTGTTATTTTGTCTTTGATATATCCTTGTTATTTTGCCACTGATATATCCTTTTTTTCCCTGATATATCCTTGCTTTTTTGCCCCATATATATTCTTGTTTTTTTGTCCCTAATATATCCTTGTTATTTTGTCCTTGGTATATCCGCTCCTTTATCTTTATCAACCTCATTATCTAAATCACATCTATGTTCTCTATTTTGTCTATGTTCTCAATGATCTCTATGATCTATATAATCTCTATGATGTATATGATCTCTATGATTTATATGATCTCTATGATTTATATGATCTCTATGATTTATATAATCTCTATGATTCATGTAATCTCTATTATTTATATAATCTCTATGATTTATATCATCTCTATGATTAATATGGTCTTGATCTCCATGAAATCTATGATCTGTAAGATCTCCATGATCTGTATGATCTGTATGATCTGTATGGTCTCTATGAGCTCTCTGATTTCTATGATCTGTATGAACTTTATTATATCTATGATCTGTTTGATCTCTCTGATCTCTATGATCTCTATGATCTCTGTTATCTCTATGATCTCTATAATCTCTATGATCTCTATGATCTCTACGATCTATGTTATCTCTATGATCTCTATGATCTCTATGATCTTTATGGTATAAACTATCTTGTTTACAATACAATAGAAACCACTGCAGTTCCTGGGGATAATTTACTCTAAAGGGTGTCCTAGATAATATGCTATTCCTACAGGGTGTCTTAGATTATATGCTATTTCTACTGGGTGTGCTATATTATATGCTATTTCTAGAGGGCGTCCTTGATAACATGCTGTTTCTATTGGGTGTCCTTGATAACATGCTGTTTCTATTGGGTGTCCTTGATAACATGCTGTTTCTATTGGGTGTCCTTGATAACATGCTGTTTCTACTGGGTGTCCTAGATAATATGCTATTCTACTGTGTGTTCTAGATAATATGCTATTCTACATGGTGTCCCAGATAGTATGCTATTTTTACAGGGTGTCCTAGATAGTATGTTATATCTATGGGGTTTCCTAGATAATTTGCTGTTTCTACAGGGTGTCCTAGATAATATGCTATTTCTACAGGGATTCCTTGCTCATAGAAATAAAACAAAAATTGTTATTAACAACATTTTAAATTCTAAGATCTGGACTGTAGTCTCAGATTCCCTCTTTATCTCTCTCCCTGGTAACAATATTTCTGTAAAAATCGAATTTTCTATGATTTCTAAGATTCCCTTATATGCAATACAAACAAATACGGTATGCATGCATCAAATCAAAATCCTTTTACTAAAATTAGAACTTCAAGAATAGTTCTGGAAGGTTTAGAGGTTAGTTTTGACGAGACAAATGTTTAATGTTTAAAGTTTAACTTTAGATTTACTTTATTCTTTTCACAGTGCTTAGTACAGACTAAACAGACCAGACAAATCAAGAACGATTGATTTAAAGGGTTACCCACAAAGGATTGGGTTCGGCGACGACTGTCCGGATTTTTTCAGTATTTTTGCATGCATTAATGGTTCAATGTTCTGTTAACTTTTATCTTTTTTGTCAAATTCTTTAGCTTAACTCTTGCAAAATATAATTTCATGCCAAGAATCAAATTTGACTTTTAAATCACCATATTTAAAGGGTTTCAGATCTTTATTAAAGTATCATCCTTTGTGGAGTGTAGTTCCGGTTCTTGCATGCATAACAACATCTTAGTAAACAATGAGTAAACTTCAAAGTAAAATATCTGATGTAATTGTAGATACAACATCTCATTACTTATCCTTAAAATCCATGTAACGATTATTTTATATATACATTACACATTATTGACATATTTGCATAACAATGATATTTAGTAATAGTATGTTTAAAGGTTGGTTACTGTTATAAAGCAATAAACTATTGTTTAAAGGATGGTTACTGTTCAAAAGCAACACACTATTGTTTAAAGGATGGTTACTGTTATAAAGCAATAAACTATTGTTTAAAGGTTGGTTACTGTTATAAAGCAATAAACCATGTTTAAAGGTTGGTTACTGATAAAAAGCAACACACTATTGTTTAAAGGATGGTTACTGTTATAGAGCAATAAACTATTGTTTAAAGGTTGGTTATTGTTATAAAGCAATAAACCATGTTTAAAGGTTGGTTGCTAATATAAAGCAATAAACCATGTTTAAAGGTTGGTTACTGATAAAAAACAATAAACTATTGTTTAAAGGTTGGTTACTGTTATAAAGCCATAAACTATAGTTTAAAAGATGATTACTGCTATAAAGCAATAAACTATTGTTTAAAGGTTGGTTACTGTTATAAAGCAATACACTTTGTTTAAAGGTTGGTTACCATTATAAAGCAATAAACTTTGTTTAAAGGATGGTTACTGTTATATAACAATAAACTTTGTTTAAAGGTTTGTTACTGTTCTAAAGCAATGAACTTTACTTAAAGGATGGTTACTGTTATAAAGCAATAAATTATTGTTTAAAAGATGGTTACTGTTATAAAGCAATACACTATTGTTTAAAGGTTGGTTACGGTTATAAAGCAATAAACTATTGTTTAAAGATTGGTTACTGTTATAAAGCAATAAACTATGTTTAAAAATGATTATTGTTTAAAAGCAATACACTATTGTTTAAAGGTTGGTTACGGTTATAAAGCAATAAACTTTTGTTTAAAGGTTGGTTACTTTTATACAGCAATAAACTATGTTTAAAAGATGGTTACTGTTATAAAGCAATACACTATTGTTTAAAGGTTGGTTACGGTTATAAAGCAATAAACTATTGTTTAAAGGTTGGTTACTGTTATAGAGCAATAAACTATTGTTTAAAGGTTGGTTACTGTTATAAAGCAATTAACTATTGTTTAAAGGTTGGCTACTGTTATAAAGCAATAAACTATTGTTTAAAAGATGATTACTGCTATAAAACAATACACTGTTATAAAGCAGTAAACTATGTCTAAAAGATGGTTATTGTTATAAAGCAATGCGCTTTGTTTAAAAGTTGGTTACGGTTATAAAGCAATAATCTAAGTTTAAAGGCAGGTTACTGTGATAAAGAAATATGTACACCATCGTTTAAAGGCTGGTTACTGTTATAAAGCAATACAATATGTTTGTAGGGTACTGGGTACTGATATAAAATAATAAACTATTGTTGGTTATTGTTATAAAGCAATAAACAATATTTAAAGATTGGCTACTGTTATAAAGCAATAAGTTATGTTAAAAGGTTGGTTTCTGTTATAAAAGCAATTAATATGTTTTAAGGTTGGTTACTGTTTTAAACAATACAATTTGTTTCAAGGTTGGCTACTGTTTTAAAGCAATACACGTTGTTTAAAGGATTGCTACCGTTTAAAAGCAATAAACCATGTTTAAAGGTTGGTTACTATTATAAAGCAATAAACTAGGTTTAAAGGTTGGTTTCTCTTATAAAAGAAATAAACTATGTTTAAAGGTTTGTTACTGTTATGAAGCGATACAGTATTGTTTAAAGGCTGGTTATTGTTATAAAGCAATAAACTATTGTCTTCATGTTGGTTTATGGTTTCTGTTTTAAAGCAATAAACCATGTTTAAAGGTTGGTTACTGTTACAAAGCAATATACTATGTTTAAAGGTTGGTTACTGTTATAAAGCAATACCCTATTGTTTAAAGACTGGTTACTGTTATAAAGCAACACACTTTGTTTAAGTGCAGGGTATTGTTTAAAAGAAATAAATCATGTTTAAAGGTTTGTTACTGTTATAAAGTAATACACTATTTTTAAAGGCTGGTTACCGCTATAAAGCAATTAACTATGATTAAAGGTGTGTTACTGATATAAAGCAAAAAACCATGTTTAAAGGATTGCTACCGTTTAAAAGCAAAAAACAATGTTCAAAGGTTGGTTACTATTATAAAAGAAATAAACTATGTGTAAGGGTTTGTTACTGTTATAAAGCAATACAGTATTGTTTAAAGGCTGGTTATTGTTATAAAACAATAAAATTTGGTTTTCATGGTGGTTACTGTTTAAAGCAATAAACCATGTTTAAAGCTTAGTTACTGTTATAGAGCAATATACTATGTTTAAAGGTTGGTTACTGTTATAGAGCAATATACTATGTTTAAAGGTTAGTTACTGTTATGGAGCAATATACTATGTTTAAAGGTTGGTTACTGTTATAAAGCAATACACTTTGTTTAAGTGCAGGGTAATGTTTAAAAAAAAATAAACAATGTTTAAAGGTTTGTTACTGTTATAAAGTAATGCACTATCTTTAAAGGCTGGTTACCGCTATAAAGCAATTGACTATGTTAAAAGGTGGTTACTGATATAAAGCAAAAAACCATGTTTAAAGGTTGGTTACTGATATAAAGCAAAATACCATGTTTAAAGGTTGGTTTTTGATATAAAGGAATAAACCTTGTTTAAAGGTTGGTTACTGTGATAAAGCAATTCACCATGTTTAAAGGTGGTTACTGATATAAAGCAAAAAACCATGTTTAAAGGTTGGTTACTGATATAAAGGAATAAACCATGTTTAAAGGTTGGTTACTGATATAAAGGAATAAACCATGTTTAAAGGTGGTTACTGATATAAAGCAATACACCATGCTTGAAGGGGGGGGGGGGGCTACTTTTAAAATGCAATACATCAAAAAAAATTAAAGAGGTTTAACATTTTCAATGACTTTTAAAAAAATGTAAAGAACATTGATATGCCATAAGTCAAAAGGGAATTTGGAGTGTCTAAAAGTTTTTTATTTGAATTGAATGTTAGAATTAGCTATCTCCCGTTCTCCCCTCAAAAAGGCAATATATGTTATTTACTTTTACATTACTGCTGTATATATTTAACTGCACAGTGTACAGTTTTCTTACCGTACAGTAAACTTGTATAACATTAACAGCTAGGTTTAATTGTTGCGGAGTATTCCTCTAACCGGTGGTTCAGAGGCCAGAGTCCGCTTAGAGACCTGTAGAGGTCGAACTATCAACAGGGGCCGGTAACTAAAACCATTGTAGCGACTCTGATTGGCTGTTTGAACCGTGACAGTACAACTATATTTCTAAAGCCAGGTCTAATCCACAGGAGCTCTAGGTTTCTTTCAAAGGCTGGTACGACCGGTGGGTAATTATTGAGGCCGGAACGGTACTTGTAGAGGCCGGGTTGGTACTTGTAGAGGCCGAGCCGGTACTTGTAGAGGCCTAATGAATGTTATCAACAACGTATATAATCCCTAGATGGTTTACTAGTTGCCATTCAGGCACTTGTAGACTAACCAACAGTATCCAACCAGGCACTTGTAGAAAATCTACGAAAACAAGTTGACCAACTCTCAATAATCTACAGAAGAACACTATAACTTTTCTATAAAGTTTGTAATATCAAGTCATTCAAATCAACCTCAAGGTAAGTGGATCAAATAATTGTTGTGTTGTTTTTTAATGTTAAATCACAAAAACAAACAAAACATACACACACAATGTATTTACGGGTTAAGGGAGTATTTAGATATTTGAGAGCAGGGCTGTTGTACCAATTTTTGAAAAGTGATTTCCCTTAAAGTATAAATTGAAAAATTAGTTGTAAATTTTAGAAATCATAATTGTGTTAATTAATACTGAAAATTTGATAAAGGAGCTTGAAAATTATTTTTAAATGCTATTTTTTGATAACCTTTGATTGTAAAAAAAATGTCTAATTAGAGTAATTATTCAAGTGAGCTAAGTAAAATTGAAAAGTCTTTTTCAAACATTTAATACGCTATAGCTTCGTACAGGAACTGTAAGCGTAATTTCAAGAGTGACCCTCCATGCAGAGACGGCAATACCCTTGAAACCTTAATCTGATCAAAAATGTTTATTTCTGTAAGTTTCTTCATTGCTTTTTATTAACAAGAAATCCGAAAGTAAAATTCGCAAAGAAGTTTTCAATGAAAATAAGCAGTTATAGAAACAAAAACATTGATCATACTTTACCAGACAAAGGTTTCAAGGGTACCGTTGTAAATCGGGCATTGCCATCTTTGTATGGAAGGTCACTTGAAATTATGCTTACACAGTCAATTTAAAGAACAATATCTAAAGAATTTCTAAACTCCGGTAAAATTCACATTTCACGCAAAATTTCTTCTGCATGGCAAAAATATATTTATATTCACAAAACAAAACAAACAAAATTAACTAAAATATTTAGCTAAATTCTTAGATTTATGAAAATATTTTAAATCATCATTTACATTTACATTCAAGTTTCAATTCTAAACATAAGAATAAATGGAGCACAAACTCAATTTTCTAATCCCTTTATTTTTGTATTCTGATGGTTCAAACTTAAATTTATGATTTAACAGAATTTATAGTTTAAAATATCAAAGGTCTGTAACTTTTGTTTTCAAATGTGTAGAGATTAGAAAATCAAAGAGTATGGCAAAGATTCAATTCTTTTTGGAATGTCCATTTTTATATATGAAAAATCTGTTAATTTCTTTAAAAATTTAAGGACTTATTTTTTAAAAACTTGTTAGTAGACAAAAACGAAAAAGTTGTGTGCAATGATTAAAATCTTCGGATCAAAAATGAATCAAATCTTTTTTGTTATTTTTGATGCATGGGTTTTCATCGATGTTGTCTTTTTTCAATGTACAGCCAACATACTTTTACAGATTTTTATACAAGGGATTGTTTGCTCCTTTTGGAATGTTCTTATGTTTGACGGACCGAATACTAGTAAGTCTAAAATGCTACAATTATTTGATACATTTATACAAGTAAAGAATCCCTTTAAAGTATAAATTGTAAATTCAGGTTTACCCTTTATATATTTGTGTATTTTTTGTGAACGACCCTTTTGAAATGAATGTTGCTCGTTGCTGGATTTTTGGCATAAATTGTTAGCCATTAAGTTACGCGCTGATATATGTAAAACGGTTAAGTTTCTTAAAAATGGCGTCTATTAGATATAATTATATTTGGTTTGGTTTGCACAGATGCCGCGGTGTTTTCTAGCGGCTAAACTCAAGTACCCTTACGTACAGTGGAAGGAGGAGCAGGGCGCTGATCGGAGGGAACAGGAGGACACCAAGGAACAGATGGAGGGGGAACAAAGCATGTCAATATTGGAGACGGAGAGAAAAACATTAAAAGTTCATTTAGATATGATAGAAGAAGAAAAAGAAAATGGTTCTGAGAAAATAGGAAAACTAAAAACGGACATAAACGGCAATTCAAGTTCGGAAGAATGTATCATAAAAGCAAATAGACAAAATACAGAAGAAGAGGTGAAAAGCAAAGAATATTATCAAACCGAGGTTACTGTTGGGTTTATTAAAGAACATCAGAAAAGACTACAAGAAGAAGATTGCCGCCAAATTGAGGGAAAATCGCCCATTCATAGCTCAAGAACAAATTTTGAAGAAGACGCAGAAAAAAATGAAGAAGACGGAATGGTTGAAAAGGGTGTAATAAATGATGATGAACAGATGGACGATAATGAGAATGACGAGGAGAAAGGTGGGATACAATGGCACGAGAAATTATTAGAAACTCCAGTCAAATTAGATTTTAGTATTTAGTATAATTTGTTATTATTGGTGTGATTAATACAATAGTTTGATAACAGAACAGATATGAATAAAATAGGAAATTCATGTACTGCAGTATCTTGGGGAAATATAAACAAAGCATTGTCTAAAAAGCACTGTGTTTGTTTACATTCCTCTCCTACTCTGCAGTACACTTAATTGTACTTCTTTTATGCTGGAAGATATACATAATTATAATGTCATCGGCATCTCACTGCAACAATATAGACTTTCTAAAATCTAATGAAAAATGTATATTTAACACACCAATAATCACAAATAATGATAAAATTCTCTAATTATGTAATGTACTTAGCTCAGAAAATTTTAGGATAGTATCATTGCATAGAAAAGTATAAATCGTTTTTTTTATTTTAACCGGAAACTGAAGAAAATACACTTTTTCGGAATAAAAAGACAGAATGCATGTAATCTTTGATTCATTTATAGATATAACATTAGTAATTTTAGTTTTCAATCAAACCAAATAAAGAAAAATCATAATTTTATGAAATAAAAAAAGAATCGTTGTAGAATTGTTAGAGAAGATAGTTTAGTTCGACTCTTACTTGATCACTCAGCAAAAATATACAGTATCATTATCATCATCATTATCATTGTCATCATCATTATCATCATCATTACCAGTATTATGATTAAGTGAAATCCTGGAAATGGTTTGGAAAAGTCTGATAAGGTAATTAATTAATACAGAAATGCATGAATTTTATAGAATTTCAGCATGTTGAAATAGAGACGTATAAATTGTGCAGTGTGCATGATATTTATAACCTTTATATTTATATTCGTGGAGTATTTCCAATAGATCCTGCCATTTTTTTTATCAAACTAGGCTTTTAGGACGCTTCGCATCCATCTTCTATTTCATCTGTGAGCATCTTCTCCAATATCAAAAAACGAAAACAAAAAAGCGAGCGTATTTAATAATATTTTTTTGCGGATTTTCAAATTTTTACAAAATCAAAATTTTTGGAGACAAATTTGAAAATTCTGAGCCTTCCCTGGGAGTGGGACTTTTCTGTTCAGTCGTTTATCGGTTACAAACAAACAAACAAACAAATAGATAAGCAAAGTATATAGATATAGATAACATTTCAAAACGTTTCTTTAAAAAAGAACTAAAAAAATTCACAAAATTAAAAATGAGTTAATTTATCTACCTAATATTACTGTTCTTGAATTATAGATTGTATACTTGTATACTATCAACAGTCAATTGTTTCAGATGAACGGGTTTGCGATTATGCCTCGTATATTTCCCGCCATGAGGGATCAGCTGATCGGCTTGATTCCAGCCAACCAAACCAAACAAAACCAGCAAACAAGCTATTTCGGCCATATTGCCTGGACGATCCCCCGGAGCAGAAGCCGCCCCTAGGAGAATATTTAACCCCGAACTCCTGGTGGTTTCCTCCTAGACCTATTTCTCCTTTAGATCTAACCAAACAGGAAAATGAAAAGATTCAGTTCAAGGAAAGGTCGCCATCGTGAAAACATTTTCATCCATTTAAAAAGAAAGTATATTTTTAATTCGACAACGGTAACCAATTTAAACCTTTATTTTACTTCGTTTTCCATTAAAAAGTTTGTAAATCTTAGCAAGAAATCCTCAAGTCACAATTATATAAAGAAACACAATTAGAAATTAGCAATTTTTTAAAGATAATTAAGGATATCTCATTAGTTTTAGATCAAAGAGAGCTTTGAGGATTGATACCTTTTTGAATCTGGCATGTCCCTCTTAAATTAGAAGGTTACTTGAAATGTGCTTTTTTCTTTAATCAAGTAAAATCAATTAACATGAACTTTATAGCAAAAAAATTGTTTTAAAAAGTTAGATTCGAAACATTATTTCTGGAGTTAAAGGAAATCTTTAAAAAATTATCAAAATGGCAACTTTTGAACCAGGTTGAAACGGAGTTTATTAACGGCGGCGCTGTTTACAAAATAAATGGCGGGAAAACCACTGCTTACACTTATGAAGCTTTCTTTGCCAGCGATGGTCGATCCAAGAAGAAACTGTTTGATTTTGAGCAGATTAAACCCAAGTATAAATGTAATGAATGTGGCAAAAACTACGCAACTAGCAGTAATTTATCCAGACACAAACAAACCCATAAAACTTTAGACTCGGAGAATGCCAAAAAATGCAACATTTGCGGCAAAATGTACGTTAGTATGCCAGCTCTTTCAATGCACATTCTCACACACAATCTAAGCCACCGATGTGATATGTGTGGTAAAGCATTTTCCCGACCTTGGCTTCTGCAAGGACACATGAGAAGTCACACTGGAGATAAACCCTTCGGTTGTGCGCATTGTGGCAAAAGTTTCGCGGACAGATCCAACCTAAGAGCACACATGCAAACCCACTCAGCTTTCAAGAATTATAAATGCAAGAGATGCAACAAATCCTTTGCTCTCAAATCCTATTTAAACAAGCATTATGAGTCTGCTTGTTTTAAAGACCAGGCACCGCCTTCCATAGAAACGCCACCCTCCACGCCCTCCCCCTCCGAGTTCTCGGATTCAGGTCCCCTCTCTCCTTATCCAGACTCGGAGCTATCAGATCTCACTCATCCAAACCTAACTTCTCCTCATCCCAACCATGATTTGTCTCATCCAAACCCCGAATCTTCTCATTCAAGCCCACAGTCTTCTCATGAGAACCCTGATACTGTTTATCCGACTCATCCTGAGCAGGATGAAAATGAGCATATTATTCATGTGCCCAAACCTGTATTTCCCTTCAACAGTCAGTTAATAAGAGTTTAGACTCTTTTTCTCTCCGTTTACGATTTAGATCTTTTGCAACACTTTGGATGCTTACTGGTGGGGGAAGGGGGGGAGGCTATTGGATTGTGTCCCACCTGGAAAGATAAAAAGGTTTAACGTCTTCTCCTTGTATACGCCACTGTTAATCAATATTTATTGTCTTGACAAGTTTAAAAGTTAGGATCACAGATTTAAACTATACTTCAAATCAGGGCTTTAATTTTAAACCTAACTTGATTTCTGGAATGTAAATAAAGCCTTCGTCAACGTTTGGTCAAAGAAAGGTCAATGATTTGTCAATAATGTTTTTCATTAATGATTGGTTATTGTCAACGACTTTGTTATGATTGGCAATGTTTGGTCAATGATTGGTCAATGATTACTTAATGCTTGCTCAGTGATTGCTCAAGGATTGGCCAATTGGACAAAGCCTCTGCATTTTTAATTTTTTCATTGATCGTTATGAATTCTGATCCTAATTTTTCTTTGAAGTTTGGGATCTGTCAAGGTTCATATTTGATAGTTTTTCAGACCATATGTGTTGCAAGAGGTTTTTATCACTTCTTCTTTTTTATAATTTTTTGAAAATATCGTCACTTTTAATCTATGCAAGGTTTTATTGTAAAAATCTTTACATTACGCAATGTGAACCATTTAAATATTTCTATTGCCAAATTATATTAATATACTTGTCTTTATGAAACATTTTATATAATACATTTATTAAACATTTTTAATAAAATTCTCAAAAATCTAAGAAAATTGAAAAACGAACTTTGTAAAATAAAAACTAGTGTTGATTTTAAAAAGAATTGAATTGACTCTTAATTATATTCGTTAAGGTATGATTAGGCTTTTTATTATAATTTATTTACTTCAGAAATTGGAGAAAAAAATTGCAAAAAATCTAACTCACAAAAGACTCCCATTATTTACTTTCCCAGCAGTTATATAATAAGATTAAACACTGAACAGATTCTTAGACATCTTAATTTTTGACATAATTCTAAAATTATGTTGTCAATGAACCAAGGTTGTGAAATTTAAAACCTTGTTTATATCAATTTATGCAATTTTTAAACTTTGTTAGTTTTTGCTCATCATACAACGTTTTTGCGTAGAAATTAGCAATAATATGGCATTCAAACCTTGAATTATTTAAACTCAACGTTTTTCAATCGTATTTAAGAATATTTCAAATTTCTTGTTTGAGTTTAAAGTTTCCAGGTTTGGTGTAAAATATCTCGTGATTCCATAATATATGCATCGAATTCAAATATTGAAGGGTATTGTAAGCAATAAAAATGAAGAATTAGACTTTTAGCAATAATTAACTGTCTAGCAATATATTCTTCCTGTAAATATGCAATATAGTCGATAAGAAAAGCAATATTTTATTACTCTAGCAATAATTCGTAGCAATTTGGCAATTTTGTGAATTTGTAAAAATTAAAATAAATTCGAGGTTTATAATAAATTATATTTTGTATTTGTGAAAACAGTTTCTAAGAGAGAGAAAGATTTTTTACATAACTCTTTTATTATAAAAAAAAAACAAATCTTAAAACCAACACAAAAAAAACTAAAAAAAGGTTATTATGTGAAAGCTATAAAGAAACGTTTGAAACAGTAAACAGTCGAGATAATCACACTGTAGCCAGCACAGTGAGCTAAAATATTATAAAACACCCTGTATCCAGCGCAGTAAGCTAAAATATTATAAAACACCTTGTATCCAGCACAGTGAGTTAAAAGAGTATAAAACACCCTCTACCCAGCACAGTGAGCTAAAATATTATAAAACACCCTGTATCTAGCACAGTGAGTTAAAAGAGTATAAACACTCTGTACCCAGCACAATAAGTTTGAAAGTGTATAAAAGACCCTGTTCCCAGCACAGTGAGTTAAAAGAGTATAAAACACCGTGTATCTAGCACAGTTAGTTAGAAAGAGTATAAAACACCCTGTATCCAGCACAGTGAGTTAGAAAGAGTATAAAACACCCTGTATCCAGCACAGTTAGTTAGAAAGAGTATAAAACACCCTATATATAGTACAGTGAGTTAGAAAGGATATAAAACACCCTTTATCTAGCACAGTGAGTTAGAAAGAGTATTAAACACCTTGTATCCAGCACAGTGAGTTAGAAAGAGTATAAAACACCCTGTATCCAGCACAGTGAGTTAGAAAGAGTATAAAACACACTACATCCAGCACAGTGAGTTAGAAAGAGTATAAAACCCCCTGTATCCGGCACAGTGACTTAGAAAGAGTATAAAACACCCTGTACCCAGCACAGTGAGTTAGAAAGAGTTTAAAACACCCTGTAGCCAGCACTGTGAGTTAGAAAGAGTATAAAACACCCTGTACCCAGCACAGTGAGTTAGAAAGAGTATAAAACACCCTGTAGCCAGCACTGTGAGTTAGAAAGAGTAAAAAACACCCTGTAGCCAGCACTGTGAGTTAGAAATAGTATAAAACACCCTGTACCCAGCACAGTGAGTTAGAAAGAGTATAAAACACCCTGTATCCAGCACAGTGAGTTAGCAAGAGTAAAAAACAACCTGTATCCAGCACAGTAAGTTAGAAAACTAGGAGAACTAAGTATTGCATTGCCTTTGTTATATTCCCTCAGAAGCTGGTGGGAGTCGTTTTTAACAAAAAGAAAGTTTCAAACTTTAAAAACTTTTCTTAAGCCTTAAAGAAGAAAAGAAAAGGAGAAGAGAGGGATCGGAGAGAGTTTGAAATATGGTGTTTAGGGAAGAGAACACGGATAAAAGGAAAAAGATAAAAAAGATTAGAATGCGGATCAAGACGAAAGATCAAATTAAAAAGAAATAAGACGAAATTAGAAAGCTTATGATATTCCGGAAAAAAAGTAAAAGAAAAAGAAGATTAAGGACAAAGAAGAAAAGAGAAAAAAGGGAAAAAGGACCGAAAACTAATATATTTCTTTAGTTTAGATTAGAATTGGGCCCTTAACCCTATCCCTGCTGGGGTACTTGAAAACCAGGATACGCTGGGCCGGGGGGGGGG
>NW_019396392.1:0-77511 GCF_000591075.1 Eurytemora carolleeae
AATAATAACAAGTTCAAGGTTAAATAAATACTTTATTGACTAAACTTATTTACTTTGTAAATTTAAGAAATCGAAATTATATATATCATGGTGACATGGCAGAACTGAAGCTCATCTTGCCGCGTCTCTGTATCTGGCTCAGAGTCAGATTGTCTTCCGCCACAATTCTACATTAATTTCTTATTTATTTAAAGATTAAAAGGGCTATAAGTCTTTGAAATTTAAAGTTAATTGTTAGATTTACAATGGTACCCTTGATACCTTTGAAACCACCGTTGAGTGCACGTGAGGTGTGCATATTCAATAAAATACTATTCAATAAAAAAGCTTTTCGTGTATGTGTATATATTTATTTATGAGCTAAAGCTGGCCAAATGGCTGATCCAAATTGGCTGACATTTTTTGAGCGAACCCATATGTACCACAGGAGTTTTAATATTTCAAGTGCTTCTAAAATTACAAGGGCAACGCCGGGCACTTCAGCTAGTATACTTTGTAGTATGTTATAAAAATAATTTCAAAATGTGGAGAAGAAATGCGCATTGCAGAAGTCACTTATTCAGAAAGCACATTTTAAAATAATCAGTTTTCAAAATTATGAATATACAAATTATTCTTAATCAGACAAAGCTTTTAAGGATACCATTATAAGCCGGACATGCCATTTTAACATTAACAGACCCTTCAAGCATATCATTAAATTTCAGATCGTTCCTAGATAGACTTTCTAACAACACTCAGTTTCCGATGGTTGTTCGTCTTGGTAAACATTTATACATAGCTGTTGTTGCGAGAAACGACTAATATTGCAGAGTTACAAACTGGGTTAAAGGCATATTTTTGGGTTTTCAGCCGATTCCTTCCATGCACATGGATAGAAAATTTTGATCATAAAAACTATGAGCAATGTTTCACTTTGTCATGATAAAAACAGCAATGGTCCCTATCAAATATTGTTTTTGAATTGTAATTGAAGATCAATATGAATTTGAAAACCCTAACTGTTTTCAAGACTATGCAAGGTTTTCCTTTTTTGTTAATATATTACAAATTTTCATAACAATTCCCATTTTGAGAATTATCCGCAATTCAAAACAAACTGAATTTTTACAATATACGAAAGTTGGAATAATGTAAATATTTTAATTAATCAATGCCTTTAAATATTTTTCTGTTTAAAATAATTCTGCATCTTTTTTGTATTGTTAATCCTTATCAAATTGTTTTGTTTTGTTAGGTAAGGACTCAAAATTCACATAGTTTAAATTTTAAGTAATTGTCTTAAACTCAGGACATGTTCTTAAATGCAACATGAGGCTAATTGCTTAATATTTAGAGAATCAATTTATTATCATCAAAAACTTAATCTCATTCCTTATTGTTGGTTTGGCAAAGTGAAACTATTAAACTCTGTAATTTAACTTTTAAGGAAACTACTATTTTGATAATAAACCTCTGCTTGGAAAGCTAGCAGATGTTCAAATATGGAACAGGACATTAAGGTACAGTTATAGTTGCTTATCATGTCACAGATCAGGTAGAAAAATATGCAGTGCTTACCAGTCTGTACTGTAAATCAATACCATGAATTCAATTAAAATAAAATGTTTATTTGCAAACAAAAAATATGTTTTCGTAATATAAAGTTTTTAGTTAAAAATCTGTTACTGAAACAAATGAAATATTTAAATTTAAAATTTATATCCCCTCCTTATTATTAAGAAATATACAAAAAATTTTATCAAAAAAAACAAGAATTTAAGAATATAAATCGAAGACGACAAGAAGTTCCATGTTTTGTCTCTGTACTTAAATGCGGTATTGTACTAGTAGTATTATCAGTACCTTTTGCAAAATAAAATCTAGAATTAAAACAGATAATTCCTTTAAGCTTATTTATTCATACTAGATACATTTCTTTGATTTTAAGCAAACTAAAAAATGTATTTTAATATTCATTAATATTATTGCAATGAAGTCAACTTAAATCTGACTTTTTGGTGCAGACTATTTGAGAAAATTTAAAATCTTATTTCAGCGAAGAAGAAATTGCAAATTTTTCTGCCTGTTTTCCACAGAAAGTTACTGGGAATTTTGTGAACGACGAAACTGTTTGGAATATTACAGGTTTGTTATCAAAAACAAATTCATATGTAAGATTAGAAAAAAGCACAAAAATGAATTGTAACATGTAAATCTTTGAAGACAAAAATTCTGATTGCAATATTCTTGTAGGTTTTTATACACACCCAAGGCATATTTCTAAAAATGTTAAAAATTGATCATCCCTTATGAACATCCTGTGGTTATAACTAAATCATAGTAAAAAGAAATGTTTGTGAGTTGACAAAAAAAAAAATCTTACAAAACTCAGAGATAATTATTTAAATTATTAGAACTCTATTTAGGAAGCTTGATTAAAGAGATAATGATTAATACATCTGAGGTTGAATGTTCTGAAAGAAACAAACGAAAAACTGTGTTAGTTACAGCTCTGTACCCAAACTTTATTGATGCATATGAGGCTTGTAACAAGTACATGATGCACAGCATGGCAGACAACTTCCAGGTGCAGCCTTAGTAATAAACTTTAAAAATCAGCCAGAGCTGAACACTTTAGAATGAGATATTCTTAATCCTGATCGCTTAATCTGAGTATCCAACACACTTTATCCTCTTTTTTGGATATCCCTACTGCATTAAAGTTATGTTTGATAACAATTACAGATAAAATGCTACATCGATTGAACTAATATCTGATTGAATTAAATCCAGCTGTTCACAA
Organism: Eurytemora carolleeae; assembly: GCF_000591075.1. Taxonomy (NCBI): domain Eukaryota; kingdom Metazoa; phylum Arthropoda; class Copepoda; order Calanoida; family Temoridae; genus Eurytemora; species Eurytemora carolleeae. The sequence continues at coordinate 2,786 of NW_019396392.1, forward strand.
GCCGGGGTTTAGAGCATTTAAGCAAATATAAATTTAATCATGTAAATATGAACTTATTTAATAATATACTTTATCACATTTTAGGACTATCATCATTTTAAACGTTAGCCTTTTAACAAACATTAATCCAAAACTTACATTTATTTAATCGATGTTTAGTTCAATTGATATGACACAATTAACACCAGAAAAAAAATGGGTTTTCAAAAGATAAAGAGTCTCAACATGATATGCTGATTGGTTCAATTTTATACTTCTTTCCTGGATATCAAACGCGTATTAAAATAATCTCGGGTTTAGTAAAACCAAGCATTAATCTTGTTATCCATCATTCTAAAGTTTTCAGCTCAGATCAAATAGATTGTACTTGACAATCTATCTAAGCCAGATAAGTTCTCTGAGTTCCCAAAGAAAATGAGGCATGTTATTTATTTAGTCGTTAGACGAGCTGAACGAATATCAACTGGAAGCAACCAGCAACCCTGCTGTTCTCAGAGAGTGCTGGACGGGGGGGGAGATTACTACATTGGATGCCTTATTCTGCAGATGAGAACAAGGAATATTATTCGAATTTTAATATCCCAATTGTCTGGTGATTTATTCAGAGCTGGAAACTGTGTTTAACAACCATAATCCGGGTTGCCTTAATTTTGCTATCCACTGTGGGCCTGTCCCTGCCAGGTTGAAAACAATGAGTGTTCTCTGATTGTTTGTGCGCAAAATGTTCTAGCTTCTGATTGGCTGTTCTGTTTCTGTAAACAACATTCTAAATTGGTTGAATTTTACCGGGATATCAAATATTGGATTAATCTGTAAATTAAGAAAAAGAGGAGATCAAGAATTGATCTTGGTTTCAACCAATACAAGAGTTTTCAGCTCAGAGCCTTTAATTACAGTTAATGACAATTTTATTCCACTTGAATACATTATCTGATATGATTAACAGGTTCAAAGTCATGAAGACTTTTTACATGTTCACACTAAGGAACCATTGCCAATCAGTCCCTGGAGACCATCACAACCAAATGGAAAGAGTCCACAATGTGTGAAATCCTATTTCAGTAAGCTATGCCTTTTTCTTTAAATGAAAAACGAATTGAGACTTTGTCGTAAACACTGATTTTCAAATCACTTCTTCTTTACAACTTAATGATGTACAACTTAGATATTCAAAAAAAGAATTCTGTTAGATGTTAAGTTCAATATCTAAAAGGTTTGCACCATTAAGCTGCAAAGGTGTAGGAATTAGAAAATGTTAGTGTGTGGAAAAGACTCAATTCCTTTGAACATAAGCCTTAGTAACAATTTTCTAGTTGGAACTTCGGGTAATTAGAACTTCCCATTTAAAGAGATAAATTAAGTTATGGATTTTAGTGTGGTTTAATAAAATTTTTCATAGCTATAAAAAAATTTTCCCCGTTTACTTTTTTATCTTTATTCAGAAAACAAAGTTTATAACAATTTATAACTCAATGTTAGATTTACAATCAAGAAATATATTTAATAAAAGAAATCGGAGAAAACTATTATGGATTTCATTTTTTTTCAATTCAGAATTTGAAATGTAGAAACCTGACATTGCTATTTTATATCTAGAAAAAAATAAGAATTCTTTAAAAATATAATTGAAACATTTTTTTTACTGATTTTTTTCACAACAGAGGGAGGTTAAGTCATTTAACGTCTCTTGAGACAGATAGGTAAAATAACCACCCGCTCTGCAAAGTTTTCGGGACAAAATTCGCGCATTTTAATCTAAAAAGACTATAAAATTGTATACAACTACTTTTTCGGGATTTTATAATATTTACTTAACCACGGGCTACTCTTTACATGTTCAAAGTGTGACCAAATCAGGTCTAACTGGAATGGTACCAATGTCCACGGCCATTTGGGTACTTTGTTTCAAATTTCAAATCCAAAATGGTACCTTGGGTACCAAATTGGACACACGTTTCATTCTGTGTTTCACTCATGAAAAGTGATCTCTGGAGCGTTTCATTTTCGAGTTTCTTCAAACAATTTTGTTCTTATTAATATTTAATAATTATATTTAATATTTCAGGTTTAGAGCATGATGAAAGCTGGTATGCAATTGGTTTATATTTTATTTAACTAATATTTTAAGATGCTACAAAAGTCTATTATATCATTATAAGAAGCAGAATTTAAAGAATTTAAACTGCGCCTATACTCAGTTTAAATATAAAATGCAGTTCAAACATGGCTGGTTCCACTGGAAATCATAATCAGATTTGAGCCTGCGCTCAATTTGAACCAGTTAAAATTGTGGTCTAGAGATGCGGTTCAAATTCTTTAAATTCTGCCTTAGGTATGATTTTGTGTGTGAGAACCCTGATCTCTCATGGGCGGCTTGTACTGCCTGTAAGATTCCATATACATTTGAATCCTCTGTAGTGATCACTTTGAGGGGACTTTGTCTTAAGACAAAGATAGACACATTTTACCAGGTATATATATATATATCCTTTATATATTCTCCGAAATAAAAAAGCCTTTTCTCATAAATATTTAACTGTTATAGCTGACCAAATGGGTGGACCACATTGCAGGGGACATTAGTTCCAAAAATAACAATTGGCTCATTTCTAACACTCAGTGTTAGAAATGAGCCAAGAGTTAGTTTTGGAACAAATTTCCCCTGTAATAGTTAATATTGACCTAGGTTATTAATGATGCTGACTCTGGATATATTTCTTATATTGGGAAAAAAGCCACTATCATACAATATGATCATGAGGTAAGCTATATACTCTGAAAAATTATATTTGCTACCAGATCAACCAGCACTTGATTATTAATTTACATATCTTAACATAATTACACAATTTAGACTACTCATTCACTTAAAAATGAGTTTAAGACTTTTGTTCTCAAAACATTTCTAATGCCTGGAACAAATAAGGTTTTGAAAAAATTGACAAGGTAATTGGTGGTAACTTTAAATTGTTGACAGCTATCCCTTCGTCTTTATACACCAAGCTTGATACCAATCCAGTTTCTAGCTCAGGACTAGTATGCTTAACTTTTGTTGATTTTTAGGTCCTTATTGTTACCTATCAACAATCCTGACATTTAATGTTCAATTTTTTAAAGCAAAAGTTCTTAAAAATGTTGATATGTATAGACCGGAGCTTGTTATTTATATAGGAAGGGTTGTGGAAAATGAGAAATATTAACAATCCTTCTCTCATTGGTACTTCTACCGCAGGACTGGAAACTTTCGTCATGGGAACCCATAACTGGACAATAAGGTATTAAAACTGACATTTTGTTTGAATCCTCAAATTATCTGAATGTTATATTTTAGAAATGACGAAAACTGCAAAGAACTTAAGTCCACATTACTGACCTTGTCTACTTGCAAAGAAACAGAGTTTACTTGTAGGAACGGGTTATGCATAGATATTGAAAAGCGGTGTAATGCAAGGACAGATTGTAGGGACAAAAGCGATGAGGTTGGATGCCTCCGGATTAATCCTGATGAATCATACCAGAAGTATATTGCTCCTCTACCACCATCAAATCAAAACTCTTCGAAAATTATAATTGAAGTGTCTGAGGACATTGTTGACATTTTGGAAATTGATGAAAAAGCTTCAATATTCCAGGTAAAATTTAAATCTTTAAATCATTGGGTTGTGAAGAAGATTTCATGAGGCTTTGAGTATTTAGGTTCAGTTCTATCTGCATTTTTCTTGGCTTGATAGTAGATTGACATTTTTTGATCTATGCAATAATCCTGGACTGAATAACTTATCACCCCAAGAAAAGGAACTTCTTTGGATTCCAGTTCTTGTATTTGAGAACACTGAGAACAAGGTGACTACACTGGTTGATAATGAAGCTACTATTACAATTGGAAAAGAGGGTGAATCTTATCTCTCCGGACTTGATGAATTTAACAATAGAGAATATTACAGAGGGGCTGAAAATCTGATCAAGTTATCTCGATTCTACAATACGAGGTATCCATAGAAATTTCCTGAAAATGCCCCAAAATCTAGGGTTTTCATTTACAAAAGCATTTTATTCAATTTCAGGAAAGTTGTATCATATTTTGTTAAAAATTGCATTTGATAATAATAACAAATATATTTTTAAGTTAAATATCCAAAACTAGCCTTTAAGAAATTGCACAGCCATAGCAACACATGATATAAGTTTTAGTGCAATGATGCACAAAACTTGCATTTTTTTGATATTCCATAACAACAAAGTAGCTGGAAAATAGTTTTTCTTGTCCCATCCTTACAAATTCTAGTTGTGCCATGCAACAATATGAATTTTTTAATTTGTACCAATAAGATATTATTGCACAATTGCGCTTTGGAAACCTTACTAACCATTTTTGTACAAAATCATTGCAAATATCAAGATTAAAGAACATTTTTCCAACTAAAACCTTGGTAAACCTTTGTAATGGGTTGTTTAGACCACATATTGAGTTTGGTGTATTAGCCTGGGGAGGTGTTCAACCATCAAAACTTAAAGGGTTAATTAATTGCCAGAAAAAATGTATATGAAATATTAAATAAAGCAAATACAATTCCCACAGTAATCCAATATTTAAGAAATTAAATATCCTGAAGTTTAACGATTTGTTTGACTTGAACTGAAAGTTGTTTATGCATTCTTTTGTTCACAATAAACTTCCCTCCTGCATGTTTTAAAAGTCCAATTCTCTGAGAACAAATAACATTGCTTTAAAGATTTGCAAAAAATCGTCCCTGCGCAATCTTCCATCCTACATTTTACCTAGTAAATGGTATTCATTAGCCCAAGATCTGAAAGCTTTAAAACATAGAAATTCTTTGAAAAATCAACTAAGTGACGAATATTTGAATTCATATAAAAATATTTCTTGTAACAATATTATGTCCTGATTGCCAAAATGGGTAATTGTTGTTCTGTGACTGCTGCTCCAGACTCATACTGTAATTTAATAAATATTTTTACTGCCACAGTTCCCCTCCACTCAAGGAATCGCTTACCATTCTTCACAACTATCTTGCTCTCATGGCTTCACGAAAGGATCAATTTTATTAATGGGCTAACTCAAACAGTCTCTAGACTCTGTTAGTCCTCAAACTAGAGAAAGACTGTACATATAAATGTACATAAATACTGTAACAGATTTGAATTTTTCGACAACTTATATATATACATTGACCATAAAATGTTATGCAACAATTAATCTAGTTTGAAATACATTTATTATCATTATTATTATTATTATTAAATGAGCTCTGCTTCAAATAAGTGAAGTTTTAATTATTTATGCTTGCTTTTATGCTCCACAAGACATTAATCCTAGACCTCAAACTGTGTCAGAACTAATGTTCCCTGTATTTAGATTCTTGTGTCAGTATGATCTACGATGGTACCCATTTGACATTCAAAACTGTCAACTCCAATTCACTATGTTTGGTGAATCAGGAGATTTTTCTACCCTAGGTAATCATGAAATATTATGATTTTTTTCACAAGACAAATATCCTAATTGTTCCAGAATCAAAACTTCTAAACTTCTTTGGTGAAAGATCATCTAAAGAGTTTGTTGTTGAGAACTTCTTTATGAGGGTATCTGAGGATAATGGGAAAACAACTCTCAAGGAAATTTAGCAAATTTATAATTCATTTAGAAAAGTATAAGAAAGAAAAGTACTGAGCCCCAATGTAAAGTTAAACTGAGGCCGAATTTAAAGAATTAAATCGCGGCTTAAATCCACCAAAAGCCGGTTTAAATTGAACGCCGGCTTATATCTTGAAACATTTGATAAAATTTTAAGTGAAGCCAACCATAATTAAGCCATGGCTTAAATTTAAACCGCGGCTAAAATTCTTTAAATCCGGCCTCTGTTCTTGCAAATTTATGAATTTACAATTAAATATATTAAAATATATATTCTGATTCCTATTTGGTATTTTACAAACAAAAACTTAGCTTCTATCTTTAAAATTGTGTAAAAAATAGGTTAATGTGATTCTGGGACGAAATCTCCTGCCTATTGCATTGAATACTTACCTTCCTTCAATACTACTGATAACCATCAGCTATGCTACTGTGTTCTTTAAACCCTTTTTCTTTGAAGCCACAGTTACAGTGAATCTAACAACTCTACTGGTCTTGGTTACTCTATTTGTTAGTGTAAGTTATCCAAAACTTTAAGGATTACTATGATTACATTTGCGATCAAAATATGTTATTAGCATTTGTTGAAAAATGTAAAGTCATGTGTTAATTCAATCAATTGATAGTGCAGTATGGTTACTTCTAAAAAAAATAAACATAAAGAAAATGTAACTGCTTTTCAGGTTACCAAAAGCCGGTTTAAATTGAACGCCGGCTTAAATCTTGAAACATTTGATACAATTTTAAGTGAAGCCAACCATAATTAAGCCATGGCTTAAATTCAATCAATTGATAGTGCAGTATGGTTACTTCTAAAAAAAATAAACATAAAGAAAATGTAACTGCTTTTCAGGTTAGTAACAGTCTGCCGCCTACTTCCTACATGAAGATGGTTGATATATATCTGATATTCTGTCTCTTCATACCTTTTGTCATCGTTCTACTTAATACCATCATGGACTACCTTAGGATGTAAGACTTTTGGCATCTCTACTGATCTGGCCCAAATTTTGTGTAGGACCTCACATAACCCCAGGGAATGATTTGGGCTACACAGAATTACGAAAATTTGTCTCAAACAAGTTTTTAGTTTTGTAAAATTTTAAAAATCCATGAAATTTCTTTTTCTAAATATGGAAACTTTTTTTGTTATTGTTTTATAGATAGAGATTAAGCCAAATTAAAAGTTAAAGTATATCCGATAATGACTTCATTCATTTAATCCAAGCTATTGCATTTCTGAAAGGAAATACAGGGCAAGTCAAAAAAAGTGTGATTTGCGGCGCCTGGTGCAAATTTGTACCTTTTTTATGCAACTCTCCTGTATGGTGTATTTACAATATTTTTTGAAAATTTGTAATTTTTTATGGTACTCCAATGACCCACAAAAAAATCCGCGAACCTTTTTCTCTCACAAAATCAACAGTTCAGAAAAGCAAAAATGTATACATAAATTATTTCTATCGAAATCTAAAATTTTATAAAGATTGAATCACAGAATCATAGAACATTCGCAAAATTGTAATAATAAAAAATTCGCAATTTTTATTTCTGGTCTAATTTTTAAGGAAAAGTAATTTAAATTCTCTAGTTCCTTTCTTCTTAGTATATTCTAAAGTATTAAATATACGCTGTTAATTTGAAAACTTAAGAACCATTGAGAAACTATTTTTCCGTAAAAATTATACCAGAACTGAAAATTGCGAATTTTCTTATTACAATTTTGCAAAATTTCTGATATTCTGTGATTCAATCTTTTTTAAATTTTGGATTTCGATAGAAACAATTTATTCACACATTTTTGTTTTTCCAAACTTTTCAATTTTTGAGAGAAAGGTTCGCGTAGGGTTTCCACGAAATGGCTAAATCATTCGCGCAAAATTTGTGCTATTTTCGCGCAAATTTTTTTTTGGTGAACTTTTGCGCTTTTTTTGCGCATGAAACGCAATGAGTTTTGCGCTATTTTTTTTCGCAAAACCGGAAATATTTTTTGCGAAAGTTGCGCATGAAACGAAATTTTAGTTTTGCACAATTTTTTTTGCGCAATTTGCGTAAAACCGCAACTTTTACGCAAAATGTAACTTTTTAAGCAAATTGTGAAAAATTGATATTCTAAGCTTAGAATTAAACAACTGAAGATTTATTCCATACATAAAAAATATTAACATATGAGTATGATAACGATTATACTACACTCAATTGGTTACTTCCAGTTACAAAAAGTTTAAAAAGTTCCACAAAAATTGCGCAAAAGTTTTACGAATGAAAACCCTAAGTACGCAGATTTTTTTTGGGGTCATTGAAATACCAAAAATAAAATTTAAAAATAAAAAAAAATGTAAAAACGCCATACAGGAGAGTTGCACAAAAAAGGTACAATTTTGCAACAGGCGCGGCAAATCTGACTTTTTTTTTACTCACCCTGGAAAAATTAGGCAAATTTGAAATTGAAGAGTTAAAAATGTTTAGATCTCCTGCCTCTGGTTCTGCACCTATTTCTAACCAAGATGATGTTACAGAGACGGAAAGAAGATTTCAAATAAAAAAATAAAAAATTTTAAATTTATATTTAATTCAAACCCTCAATAATTTTTAGCAATGTGCAAATATCTTTTTTTAATTTGTGGCAAAAAAATATTCTTTATGAAATATACCAGAAACATGTATTCAACTTACAATTTATTAAGAAAAACATAAAATAGTAAACTTGTATTCTAACTGTGGTGCAAACATATATTTATTTTAAAGGAGAGAACAATAAATCATCATGGAAGCCAGATTACCATACCTAATGAGATACCTCAAGTTGATGATGCTCCGAAAAATACCGATTTCATGTTTGGTGAGTTTAGCCCATTTTGGATGAAAATATAATTTTTTAAAAGACAGTTTAAGGATTTAGTTTCATTGATTTTGAAGTCGTCTGATATTAAAAGGTAATTTTTATGTATTCAATTTCTTATGACCATACGGATTTAATTCCTTAAATAAATAAAAAATTCCATTCTCTAGGAGGAGGGAGGGGGGGGGGCTTAGCCCTAATAGCCCCCCCCCACTGTATGCACCCCATACATATGTTGCTCAATTTGCGTATTTGTCATTTATTTAATACAAAGTAGAGGATAATAACATTTTTTTTATTTATTTTTAGTGCGAAGAAGAAACCCACCAACTATTGAGGATATTTTGAGAAAGGACAAAAGAATTCGTCCCCAGGAACTGAATGACCGCAATGAAAAGGTAAAATCAATTAGTTTACCATTGAAAAAATTTAAATGAGAAGCTTTAGTCTCTCAGATTACACTCAAACTATATCATTGAGCTTTATGTTATGTACAGTTGTGTTTGTATAAGATAGGCTTAATAGTTAGGGTTTCAATTAAAAGTCAGGTTGGACTAGGTTCAATTTGAGTTCAAACCGGAACAACCCCTTACCGGCCTAAGAAGAGATAAGAGAGTTACAGAGATCGATTGAAACCAATGATTTGCGATATTTTCCACAGCATGTTCTACTGTGTACAAGTATGTACACGACCAATCAGCAAACATCTGTATTCAGGGATATTTAAGGATCCTTTGGATACGAAACACAAAATCTTCAAAAAAAAGACTGAATTCATATCAATTCTTTTATTGAATCACCAAAAATTGAATATATAATGACTTGTTTAAGATTGAGCTTGCTGCAAGGAAAACTCTGTACACTCATGCCCGGAAGAAAGGAAAGATCTTGGACATGTTCCAGAGGTTTGCTGTGTACGGTATACCTCTGATCATGATCATGTTCATAGCTCCGTACACCATCATTGGTAAGTCAAGCAATCACATATATGCACCGTACACCATTATTGTTATGTCAAGCAATCACATATGATATATGTACCATACACCATTATTGTTAGGTCAAGCAATCACATATATGCACCATACATCATTATTGCTAGGTCAACCAATCACCTATATGCTCAATACACCCTTGGTGGTGAGTTGTTTTAAATTTAAGCCATGCTGCAAATTATTATCTGAATGTAATGAATGCCAGGATCATCCTTAGATCCAGGTCTAAGGACTTACTTAAAGATGAACTTGTGAAAAAAAAATAATAAAATTAAATATATTTTAGGTATTCACCATGTGTACACTACAAAGGTTGCTGCCGAACAACGAGGATAAACCAGCAATAAAATATAATTAATTGGATATAATTGGACTTAATTAGGTGTAATTGGATTTGAATAAACATCAATAAAAAATAGTGTATCATTTAAAAAAAGGATAGATATGAAAAGAAAATAGATAGGTATAGAAGGTAGGTGGGACAGATACTGATAAAAGCTTAAGTTAGGGAAGGAAGTGAAGGAGATTCTGAGTAAAGCTTAAGGTAGGGAAAGAAGGAAGTGAAGGAGATACTGAAGAAAGCTCAAGGTAGGGAAGGAAGGAAGTGAAGGAGATACTGAAGAAAGCTCAAGGTAGGGAAGGAAGGAAGTGAAGGAGATACTGAAGAAAGCTCAAGGTAGGGAAGGAAGGAAGTGAAGGAGATACTGAAGAAAGCTCAAGGTAGGGAAGGAAGGAAGTGAAGGAGATACTAAAGAAAGCTCAAGGTAGGGAAGGAAGGAAGTAAGGAGATACTGAAGAAAGCTCAAGGTAGGGAAGGAAGGAAGTGAAGGAGATACTGTAGAAAGCTCAAAGTAGGGAAGGAAGGAAGGAAGGAAGTGAAGGAGATACTGAAGAAAGCTCAAGGTAGGCAAGGAAGGAAGGCGGCTATTGATTAAAGCTTTAGAGTCAAGGTACAGGGTTTTTTCAAAATAAATGTTTTTAACCCTTTCCTGATGGGGTTTAAAAATCTGTACATGATGATTACATAATTTGCAATTAAATGCATCTTTAGATTTTTCCTTCTAAAAAACTTTTTTGAGTGAATACTGATGAAAGCTTAGGGTGAACAAGGAAGATAGTTAAATACTAATAAAATTTCAGAGTGAACAAGGAAGATAGTTAAATACTAATAAAAGTTCATAGTGAACAAGGAAGATAGTTAAATACTTATAAAAGTTCAGAGTGCACAAGAAAGATAGTTAAATACTTATGAAAGCTCAGGGTGCACAAGGAAGATAGTTAAATATTAATGAAAGCCCATAGTGAACAAGGAAGATAGTCAAATACTTGTGAAAGCTTAGGGTGCACAAGGAATATAGTTAAATACTAATGAAAGCTTATGGTGTACAAGGAAGAAAGGTGAATATTGATGAAAACTCAGGGTGCACAAGAAAGATACGGGGGTAGGCGAATATATCAATATAATGAAGACAACTTTCGATTTTAATTTTGATTTATATCAAGCACTTAATCAGCATGGATACACAAAAACATGGAAACAAAGCGAAGCTGTCAATTAAAAAAGGTTCTCTTTTATTATGTGTAAACTTGTTATTCGAAAAAAGCTGATTAAAAACTACTGAAATCTCATGGTGAAAAAGGAAGAAAGATAAATATTTGCAGTAAAAGAAAAAGTCGGTTTTGTAAGAACTTAAGAACAATAAGTATAGGATTAGCGATCATCATCTCTATATTCTAAAAACTGTGAACGCAACCCAAGGGTTTAGTACGGTGTACAGTTCATTGCTCCCACGCAGAGAAATAAAGCTTAACAATCTGACACAAGAAAAAAGCCTAAAATCTAACCCAAACACAAGAGGATATTGAACCCTTTGTATGTTTGCAGCCTGCTTTTACAGCAGGCTAGACCAGAAGGGATATTGAACTCTTTCTTATATCGACTTTAACGGTACCGACTTTATATCGTAGATCGTAGATATCAAGTCGGTTCCGTTAAAGGGCGGAGCTAGGGAAGGATCGATGCTATAGCCGAGATAGAAAGCAGTTCAGTTCTCATGAAGTATTGAATCAGAAGAGTCGAATGGAAACATATTAACCGCTGGCAAATGTCGTGTTGATCTAACACTGACCGTTTGTATCGTTTAAAATGTAAATATAGTTTGTGTACAAAATAATATTGAATTGGAATCGGTTTTTGGCAGTTAAGCGAGGTGGTTTAAGTTCGGCCTCAGGTGTAAAAACCAGGCTACTCGTAAATATAAAGGAAATTGCATGGTATTATATAATTATATTTAAAATCTATAAAGGAAATTTAAAAAATCATGTTCTACATCAATATTTTAATTAGTATATTCGTTATCCTTATTATTTGCTATACCCTTTTGGAGCTATGGGTTCACTGCTATATCCTTTTGGAGCTATGGGTTTACTGCTATATCCTTCTGGAGCTTTGGGCTCACAAAGAGCATGATATTTCTCCTTATCCTGTACAAATGAAGTAGTATCAAAACTTTTTTTGATTAAAACAGTTGTTAAAAAAATCAGCCACTAAACAATTTTCTTGTGTGTTAATAGAAACTAATAGAGGGCTATGGGCCCAAATAATAAAAATATTAGTAAGGATTTATACCAATTCATAATTATGGAAAAACTCCTTTTTATACTGTTAAAAGCAATCCAACCCTCAGGCAATAAATTTTATTTGATTTTTGGATAAATTGATTTGACCAGTATGTACTATTGGCATATTTTGTAAGGATGAATATAAGTAAAAAATCTATGAATTCTCAATGTTTTTATACCCAATCACGCTTGTTGCAAGTGGTCCACATTGTAGCCACAGAGTTTTCTAAAGAATATTAAAATTACTAAAAGCAAAGAATGTTTTTTCTTGTTTGATTAAATTTAAACCTCAATTTAAAGTGTTAATTTAAGGAAAGAAATTCAATTCTAAATCTTAAGCTCTCAGTTGGTTGGCTCAAACTTAAACTTAAAATACTTCTTAAATGCTCCCATTGGTGGAACTTCTAATGGATCATCTGTATGAGACCACATATAACAGACATGTCTACTTATCCGTTGTACAAGATCAAAAAAACATTCTATTGGAATAAAATGTAATGAAAAATTTAAATAAAAATACTTTACTGTGGTTATTCAGTAAGTCTTTGCAGCAAGGCAATGTCCCAACCAAAAGTTTATGTTTATTACCCCATTTTGCTCGTTTATAGTTTTAAAAATTTCTTAATTTTTAAAAGATATTGAACATTTTCCATCTCTTTCGTTGGTTTTCTCAGTGAACAATCATTTAGTAAAATGTTTGTTCAGTAAAATTGTTCGTTTAGTAAAATTGTTTGTTCAGTAAAATTGTTCGTTTAGTAAAATTGTTTGTTCAGTAAAATTCTTCGTTTAGTAAAATTGTTTGTTCAGTAAAAATAATAGTTTTTTCAATAGTTTGTCGGAAAAAGTCGTTTGTTCAGTAAAAACAAATCAAGTTTTAAAAAGTATGTTAACAGTTTGAGAAATAAGTTTGTTCAATAAAAAAACATTGTTTTTTTTCAAGTTTATTCTAAAGATTTATATTGTTCATTTTTGTTTGTTTCTTTTCGTTCGTTTTGAAAAAACGAAAATTTTGTCATTTCTTAGAACAATCCTAGTTGTTTGTCCATCGTTCGTTTTTTTACTGAACGACTCAATTATTCACAAAAAATGTGGCTTGTTCCCAAAATGTTGTTTGTTTCCAAAATGTTGTTTGTTCCCAAAATTTTGTTTGTTCCCAAAATGTTGTTTGTTCCCAAAATGTTGTTTGTTCCCAAAATTTTGTTTGTTCCCAAAATGTTGTTTGTTCCCAAAATGTTGTTTGTTACCAAAATTTTGTTTGTTCCCAAAATTTTGTTTGTTCCCAAAATGTTGTTTGTTCCCAAAATGTTGTTTGTTCCCAAAATGTTGTTTGTTCCCGAAATGTTGTTTGTTCCCGAAATGTGGTTTGTTCCAAAAATGTTGTTTGTTCCCAAAAACAATGTCTATTTCTAGTTGTTGGTTTCTACCTTTATATCCGCCAAGAAGGATTTGACAGCTTATCTTGTCCCTTTATTCAAAACCTTCATGTTTTAGAAAATATTTTGATTGAAATTTAATTAACAATTATGGAAGAACCTTTTCATTTTTTATCGTTTCAAATACGTTCTGAAGGTTTTCCTTATATTTGTCCAAAACCATGCCGTCTTTTCATCAATTAGGTTTCTGAAAAAGTAATTTTTAAGCTTTCTTAGTCTTGCTTTTTTAAAAAAAATGAATGAAAGATTTTTAAAACTTTCATTAGAGTAATTATATTGTGAATAAATTAACAGAGAAATTAACACTGACCTTGCTTTTTTCACTAGTTCAGTAAGTATCTTGTCATCATTTTCTTTGATCAAATCCATGTTTGACTTTTTACATAATCTAGATTTAACAATCAAGTTGACTCTTATTAAATTTATTAATTGATACTTACTTGTCAGCCGAAATCACATCATCTAAGAATTTAAAACTGTTTTATGAATAAAATTTATCAATTTGTTCACAGAAACTATATGTATTAGTTTTTGGGCCTTGGACAATTAATATTTAGGATCCTGTTTTATAAAAGTGAACGACTAAAAAAGTAAAAAAAATATATATAAAAATCTTAAGTTTTGAAAGATATACAACCTTATAGCAAAGTTCAAATCAATATTTAAGATTAAATTTAGCAAACAAGTTTATATAAAGGATTAATTGGGGGGAGGTTCACTTGGTGTTATTTTGAACGCAATCAACTAAGGAAAGCAATCAACTAAGGAAAGCAATCAACTAAGGAAAGCAGCAATCAACTAAGGAAAGCAATCAACTAAGGAAAGCAATCAACTAAGGAAAGCATGGTGTGATAGGAATTAGAGTTTGACTCAAACTCTTCTTGAGTATAAAGGTAAAAATGAAATATGTATAATAAAAAATGATAAACGCCAACTTTTTTTTTACTACAGTATTTTCCTAAATCTGTTTTGGATGCTTTATAGCAAACATTCTCCAGGCAGATCTCAACTAATTCTGATCCAGAGGAATCAGTCTTAGGTGAAGTGGTTGAATAATATGATTGTTCAGTGGTAGTCACAGGAATAGATTCTTTGGTTCGGTTTATTATCAAATAAAAGGGTTCGAAAGTGGTGGTTGATGCAGGGTAAGGATGAGGTGTTTGATTATCTTTTGATGAAAAATCTAAATCAGTAAACAAAGATAATGGGTGGGTTGTAAGCTCAAAGTTATATCCTGGAGTGGTCACCAAGGCACTATAAGTAGACTCTGAATTTGCTGAAGTTGATTCTGTGGAATGTGCTGGCTCAGAGGACACAGAACTAGGTTCAATAGCTGAAGATGTAGATGAGGATTGTTCAGTCTGTGACTCCACTGATGATTGTGCTGTCGAAGTTGCTTCTGTAGGTTGAAGAGATGAAGTTTCAAATGAGATAACTGAGGATGACACAGATGTGGTAACATCTAATGCAGATGTGGTAACATCTAATGCAGATGTGGTAACATCTAATGCAGATGTGGTAACATCTAATGCAGATGTGGTAACATCTAATGCAGATGAACTAGAAGTAAGATCTAATGCAGATGTAGTAAGTTCTGATGAACTAGAAGTAAGATCTAATGAACTAGTAGTAACATCTGATGATTCAGTAGTAGTCTCTGATGAACCAAAGGTAACATCTGATAAGCTTGTAGTTACATCCAAAGCTTCAGTAGTAGCATCCAAAGCTTCAGTAGTAACATCTGATGAGCTTGTAGTAGTATCAAATAAGCTTGTAGTAACAACTGATGATTTAGTAGTAACATCTGATGTTTCAGTAGTAACAATTGAAGATTCAGTACTTACACCTGATAAACCATTTGCAGTAGTAACATCAATCTCATCTATTGTAGTTGTTAATGGTGTAGTTTCTAAAGACGTCAATGAGGTCATTGAAGATAAAGTTGAATGTGTAGTTTCTGAAGTTGAGTCAGAGGTGTTAGATGATGAATCACCAGCTGTTGTAGATATAGAAGAAGTTGTTGATTCCAGAGAACTTGTGAGCTCAGTTACAGCTGCAGTTGTAGTTTCATTTGTGAGATTAAGAGCATGCGGGGCTCCTCTTAAATCCCCTGAACTAGGTGAACTAGAAGGTGGAGAACTTGTGGATGCCATATCTTTTGAAAATTCAGCATCGTCACAGCTTGTTGGATTTAAACCCCGATTAAGAATCTCAACAACTGAAGATATCTTGCCAAATCCACTAAAAAAATACTGTAAAAAGTTAAGACCAATATAGAAGTATTATAAGTAAATACCTATCCTTGTTATCTATTATATCTTGTTTGTTAACCCCTTGCCAGCTTCTTTCCACGGGAAATCCATTTGCCCTTGGATCCATGTTAGATTTTGAGCCACATAATCTTAAAAATACAGGTTAAGAAATTAAAGATTCAAGAAACCAAAATCAAAGAATTGGATCCGCGGCTTAAATTTGAGACGTGGCTCATATATGATTGGTTCCACTTAAAATTGTATTCAATGTTTCAATATTTAAACCGGCGCTCAATTGAAACCTGTTTGGTGGATTTATTATTTATTATTTATTATTTATGGAATTATAATTTAGACATTTTAGTTTTTATAATTCATAAATAAATTTTAACAGTCTAACCATTTCTGGTTGTCTGATTGACTGGCACTCAAAAGTTAACACATGCATTTAATGGTTTAAGTTGACTAATAACTAATACATATCACAAAGCACAAAATAATTTAAGAAGAAAGGGAAAAAGAAGGAAGGAAACAAGAAGTGGTGAATTTTAAGGACAGGCCTAGTAGGGTGAATAGTAGAGGGGCAAGGAAATTACGGACAGGCCTAGTAGGTTGAATAGTAGAGGGGCAAGGAAATTACGGACAATAAACAAACTTATTAGAAAATCCAAATTCATTTTAATTTTTTGTATTTATTGTAATAATCAGAAAACTCTGGAATAGAAAGACGACTTTTATAATATAATTATTACTTTTAAAAGTCTGATGAGCATGAGACACGACAATTATGCAGTGTAAACAGACCCATTTCACTAAATTAGTGTCTAGTAAAACTATTTGCTTTGCAACAACATCAAATACTCTAAAGCATTGCTATAA
This sequence comes from Eurytemora carolleeae, assembly GCF_000591075.1. Classification (NCBI taxonomy): domain Eukaryota; kingdom Metazoa; phylum Arthropoda; class Copepoda; order Calanoida; family Temoridae; genus Eurytemora; species Eurytemora carolleeae. The sequence continues at coordinate 19,465 of NW_019396392.1, forward strand.
TGTCGCCTTCGTATTCCAGTGTTTTCTGGTTATCACTGTATATTTTAAAAACATAAAAATAAAGGCTTACATAGTTGGTTCATCATTTTCTCCCTCAGTAACAGATTGATCCTGAAGGTCATTCATGAACACAATCAGTCTAGTTGGATAGAATATTAGACAATCAGTCTAGTTGGATAGAATATTAGACAATCAGTCTAGTTGGATAGAATATTAGACAATCAGTCTAGTTGGATAGAATATTAGCTAAGAATGGTAATAAGACAAATTTTCTATTCAAGTTTGGATTTCTAATAATCTTTATTCAAATTTCAAATTTCAAGTTTACAAGTAAATAAAGAGAATCTGTTAATTTGTAATCAGAAGCTTTTTTTATCTACATGTTTAAGTGTAACAATGATGTTTGAAAAATTGGTAAAAATCAAAATTTAAATCAAAAGTAAACTTAATTCATTGCCTTGATATAACGTACCGTAAAGACTATAGAATATTTTAAGTATTGGTTACCTATATTTTTCAGGTTTCTGGTTCATTCCTTTTGGTAATACCAAGGAGCTCGCCCAACCACACTCGTCTTGTTGCTAGGCAATAAATTAAGTATTTTTAAGAAAATATGGAACAAGAAAAAATATCAAAATACGTAAAATTCTTTTACTTCAGAAATAAGCGGGGGGGGGGGGGAAGAAAAAAACATTCTTTCAAAAATGTCGTTTTCTCTCCGTTTTGTCGTTTGTTAACAGACTTTTCTGTTATTTTTTCTATAACTTCTTTTTGTTCTTATTGTTAATCAATAATAATATTTGGTTCTTAGAATATTAGCAAGTTTTGAGACATCACTTTTAAAATAGTTTGGAAAGCACTCCCAATTTTTATTTTGGATTTTTCAAAAATATTGTTCATTATTTGCATCATTTGTTGAAGGGGAAAAGCATAGAATAAGAAAATATTGATTATATGAAAAATAATGGGTATTTTTATGTTTCATTTTAAAAAAGCTTAACACATTTGGTGGGCATGATCTTTTCTAATAGGTTTGTTCAGATCAAATTTCACTCAATAGAATTCATCCGGGCAAAGATAGTATAAGTACACTTTGCTTCAGTCGATATTTTGCTAGTGGTTGTGCTGATACAGGATAAGATAAAAATCGAGAGTAACAATGTTTTGCACAAAATTTTCAACATTTTTATTTGTTTCGGAATTTAGTTATTAAAACATTGAAATTACAGTGAAACCCTTAATAACGAATACATCGGAAGAATTTATCAAATGTCGCCTTGACAATTTTTCAATGAGTTTTATACTATATTATGTAAATTTCGGTATTTGCGAAAATAAATAAATAGCCATGAATATGTGGGAACAGTTTTAAAGAGTTCTATATAATCATTTAATTAAAAAACTAAATATCTGCAACATTCCATTATCAGAAAGTGAAGAATACGACATTTGATGAATTCTTTCGATGTATTCGTTATTGAGGGTTTCACTGTATAACATTTTTTTTTATTTTTTGAACATTTTTTTTTAAAAATCCGCGAAAGCATTTTTTTAAAATTTGAATTTCTTTAAAAATTGAATGTAAAATGTTTTTTGTTTTATTTTACAAAGTTTCATTAAAATTCATTAATAATTGAAAGAGACATGACAAAAGATCCGCAAGAAATAAGTCCTGTAAAATTAGAGTGATGAAATATGTCAAAGTTAACATACTCTCCAAACAAGGGAACTATCCTTGTCTTCCTTATCAATGGTTTCTTCTCTCTCTCCTGATAGTTTATGCGTAAATCTATCCAATTCAAAGAAGTATTTATGGTCTGCCCTGAAAAATAGAAAAAGTTAAGAAATAGAATATTTAGCTAAGCAAATTATAAAGTTTAACAATTCAATTCAGAAAGTACCAATAGTAAAGATACCTTTTGTAGTTTGACGCATTAAAGGGAGTGACTGGCAATGAATGGCAGTTAAACTGTGAATGTAATATGGTGGAGAAAGTCTTTTATAGGAGTCGTTTGAGACCTATGAAAAGTTTTTACGGTACATTTTTGTTCAGGAAGAGCGCAAATTCTATCTTTAAAATCCTCATAGATTGTTCCTTTTAAAAAACCTTTCAATAACGACGACGATAAATGTAATAAACTTCTACAGTAAACTTATATATTGTTTTTGGGAACAGGTTCAGAAAATAAAAATTAACTATTATCATCGAAAATAAGTAATCTTATTCTGTTATTGGTTTCTGTAATGTCTCATTGTTCACAAACATTTTCTCTATATTTCCTGGAATATTTATTGGAAAGACAACATTAAAAAAATTAGAAGAAATCTGCGAACAAATTCGTAAAGAATAAGAAATTCAATGTAATAATGATAATAAATTATCGATTCTAACATTGGTTTATTGAGAAAATTTCAATTGAGAAATATGTTCCTAAACATCTAATTTGTTTACTGTAGAAACTTTTTTACATTTTTGTCATTGCTGTTCAATAACTAAAAAAATTTATCATCAAAACGTAACCACCCAAATGGATGATATAGCTTTGTGTGTGGATAGATACACACTTACACCTACCATTGTTTGGTAGAGGGTATAATGTTTGAAAGCTTTGTGTGTCAAAAAATAAATACCTAGACCTACCAGGATTCGGTAGAGAGGATAGAGTTCGATATCGTTGTGTGTGGATTGAGACACACTTAAAGAAACATTGGAGTAAAACATTTATTGCAAACCTTTGATATTTTAAACTTATATGATTTGATTTGATCTAAAGAATTTATAGTTAGAAATATCAAAGGTCTACAACATTGAGTTGCGAAGATGTAGGGATTAGAAAATCAGAGTTTGTGGCAAAGGCTCAATTCTTAAGCAATACTATTTATCTTAAGCAATACTATTTATCTTAAGCAATACTATTTATCTTAAGCAATACTATTTATCTTAAGCAATACTATTTATCTTAAGCAATACTATTTATCTTAAGCAATACTATTTATCTTAAGAAATACTATTATCTTAAGAAATACTATTTATCTTAAGAAATACTATTATCTTAAGAAATACTATTTATCTTAAGCAATACTATTTATCTTAAGCAATACTATTTATCTTAAGCAATACTATTTATCTTAAGAAAAAATAATACTTACACAAATTTTTCTTTGACCAGATAAACTCTAACTATTACTTTATCGGATAATCCATTTGCATTTTGCAAACTAAAAAATTGTATTTTATAAATTTAATTTATTAAAAGTTTTTTTTTCTTGGTAAGAAGAAGGAAGTATGCACACAAATTGGGCAAATTAAAAAATGTGTGATATTTTTAGATATTTGAAGAAATCAATGTACTTTCTTAATTTACCCAAGAAATTCTTCTGCTTTTTCTGTTGCAATTTTCTTTTGTTCGCAGAACGTTTGGCGGCTTTGGCTGCACGATCAATAAATAACTTTCAGACGACATTATCAAAATTCTTCCCCTTTTCTTCTTAAGTATGAGTTATACTGTAGATTATAAAGTTATAAGAATGAATTAAAATTTATAAAATATGCACCTTATTCTTAAACTGTACTTCATATGATTAAGCTGGTATCTTGAGTCTTTGATTTCCCAATAAGTTTCAACCTAAACAATTTCCTTTAATTTAATTTTAAGTTCTCCAATTTAACGTTTTTGAAGATTATTCCGTCTCATAAGTGGATTTCAATATTTAAAAAAAAAATGTGCGGCAATGTTTTTTAAATTCTGTTCTGATCGACCGCCCGTTTAATTCAACCGTTTTCAATTATATCAGATTCAAACAGACAAATAAACAAACAAACAAACATGCAAAAATTTTAGCTGTAAACAAAGATTTGAAGGATTGTAAGCGTAATTTCAAGTGATCCTCCACGCAAAGGTAGTAATGCACGATTTACAACGCTACCCTTGAAACGTTATCTGATCAGAGCTGAGAACTTTAGAATGAGATATCCTTAATCCCGATTACTTAGTCTGAGTATCCAATGGACACTCTTCTTGGATATAGGAGAGAAAATCAAAAACCGGCTTTTTTAAATTAGAAAGTTCCTTCCATTTCTGTATGTATTCTTAAATGGCGCGCAAAATTTTAAATTTATTGGCTTCATATACAAGACTCTGATTGGTTGAATTTTATACACTTTTCAGGATACAAGTACAAGATTAGATTAGTATCGATATTATGAAAAAGAGAGGATCACGCAATTATCTCGATATCCACCATTCAGCTCAGTAATGTTATCATTTTTTTCGATTTAAAAGTATTTAACTTTTATGATTCTTTTTTCTTTTTTTCTTTTCCTGCAGTAGAAATGCGATGAAATCAATTGTGTAGAGAAACCTCAACTGAAAAAAATTAGGTTTAAAAATTAAAAACACTGGTATCTAATTCATACATATTCAGACAGAGCTTTAAAGGGAACTGTTGTGAATCTGACAGTGCATCCTTGTATGAGGGCTCTCTTTAATCTACGCTGACAATCCCTTTAAATCTAAATACCTGATTCGGGGAACTGCATCTTGATCTTAACTCAACATTAGTTAAGATTAAACCTAAAGCAAACTGTTTTTTTATCAGAACTAAAGGAATTGATTTTTGCCACAAACTCTGATTTTTTTACCTCTGTATCTTTGCAACCCAGGCCAATTTATGTAAACCTATGATATTTCAAATTATCAATTTTACTAGACCAGACAGTCTAAGTTTGAAAAATCAAAGGTTTACACCATCATGATGCAAAGATATAAAGATTAGAAAAATTTGAGTTTGTTCCTTTGTTGATTTACATAACTCATAATTATATTTTACATTTCATTGTTTTTTTTTTGCGCTAGACAATTAGTTTTTTTAATTTTTAAAACATAAAATGCTAAAAATAATCTTACCCTGTGGAGGTGAAATCTCCTCTCTAGTATAAGGGCGCTGAGCCCTCTGACAAAAAAGGTTTTTGATTAATGTTACAAAACCATTTTTTTCAACTTAATTTCTTGCATTTATGAAAATCTAGAAGATTACTTTAATATAAATCTAGAAAATTCTAAAGTTCATTCTTACCAAAAAGTTTTCGTATTTGTTGTCAACTTCAAAATGCCACCTGAAATAAAACAAATTCAAAGTATATTTATAGAAAAATGGATTTGAGTAAACATTTTAACGTTTACAAAAACATGTATTTTTTAGGGACTGTACGCGTAATTTTAAATCACCAGTTATTGCAAAATTATAAACATTGATATCGTTTTTTTTAACATTTTTTATTAGCTTAAGTATAGTCGGATAGGTTTTTTAGCTTCTCCCGGTTTCAACAAAGCTGCATAATATCGTATTAGCTTCTATTAGTTTTCCTTGTTCATTTCTAGTTGTTGGTAAACAATTTGAGCTTAAGACAAATTTCAACATTAGAACTTCTATTTTTTTTTTTTTTTGATCTTTTCTTTCTCATCTCCTGTCTCTTAACCCCCCCCCCCCTCTGGTTTCGTTTCTTTTCTCCTCTCCTTTCCCCGCAAACATTGATATTTAAGTCATGCTTGATTAGATAAAAGATTTACAGTGTAACTATAAATCGTGAACTGCCATCTTTACTTGGAGGGTGACTTTAAATTATGCTAACAGTCCCTTTAATTAAACTACTTTATAGAAAATTAAATAGAAAATGATCTATTGAATTTTTTTTTTAAATTGCAAAATTATCAATATACTTTTAATTTTTTTCTCTTACTTGAAAAACACTGTATCTCTCGCAGACGCTAAAACAGAATTCTTTTCATATTTAAACAAAATAAGGGAATAGAAAAGTAATTACAAAATACTGAACTGCGCAATAAACGTATTAAGCTTTCATGATGAATTGAAAGTTTTAAATTCAACGATCTTAAGGATAAATTGTGTCTTCTGTCAAAATAATACTCTTTTAATGATAGATTTGAACGTTTGGAAAAGGAGTCTGAAGTTTTAATCTTTGTAGGAAACCAGTATGCTAAGCTTTACGACTAGGGTTTTCAGCGAACGAAACGTTTCGCGAAAAACTTCGAAAATTTTTGTTCGTATTTCGCAAACTTTTTCGCGAACTTTCGCAGTTTTTCGCAAAATTGAATACAGCGAAAAATGCAAAAACAAAGCGAAATTATTTTTCGCGAAAACCATAGGTCTTAAAGCTGTATTTTGTCTTTTCGCATTTTTTCGAGAAACAGATTAAAGCAAACTTTTTGGGAAAATTTTTTTTCGCGAAACGATTTTTCTTTTTTGCTGTAAACGCTATTTACGACACATCTATATATATATTAGTATTTATAAGTAATTTTGTAAAAAGTGTACGTATTTATCATGATAGATTGTGCTAATTTAAAATAAACGTTTAGAGAAAAAAAGAAAATGCTGCAATATGCCATTTTTTATATGCATAAAGGGCACAATAATTGAAAAACAAATATTAAAAGTTAGATAAAAATTGAATACCTCCTGAAGAATATATTACACCAAAGCTAGGAGGAGAACCATCAACACAATCAGCACTGAAGAATTTCAAGTTTAAAGTTTAAGATATTCAAGTGACCCTCCAAGATGACAATTCCTCGATCCACATTGAAACCTTTTTATGATCAATAATATGGAAGATATTGTAATTGTTTTAGTTTTAAAAGTATTTAATTCTGATAATTTCTATTTGTTTTCCTGTAACGTAAGTCACTTTTGTAGACAAACCAAAATTGAAAAAAATCAGTTTTCAAAATTATAAACATTGATATCATACTTGATCAGACAAAGCTTTAAGGGAACCGTTGTAAATCTTTGTCATCTTTGCATTACGATTACCGTCAGGGATAAGAATAAAGGGAGAGGAAATGGCGCTGGTCTGGCATGAGAAAGCAGACAGGTTCCTTATTACACACGCACACTCTTTTGGTACAGACACACAACATGACTATAACAGTCAAGGAAATTGCAGAACTATGTTATCAATTATAATTAAGCTTGAATTTAACAAGTAGTTTATTGTAAATCAAATTATATTCTTCATAACTCAGGTACCCCTGGATCGATTTGCCTCACATTTTGATTGGGGAACTCGGGAGAGTCACGGGAATTTTTACCATGGTTTTGCAATTCTAAATTGAGTGGTTTGACTTTAATAGTGAAAACTTAGTTTCCCGGTAAAATCGTTTAAGTGCGGGTAAACGGCGGGAGTAACTTTAAGTAACCTGGGCAGCGCTGGGTTCCCAAGCTAGTTGAAAATAGATTGCCACCTTATATCTTTGCAAACCTTTATTAGTTTATACTTTGACTACGTGATCTAGCATAATTAATGTTTGGATTATTAAAGGTCTACTACATCCGCTTGTAAAGATGTCAGGATCAGCAAATCATTTTCTTTGTTAGAAATTCCAGGAAAAAATTATAAAAACTCTACCTGATATGGTTATGCCCATCATTATGATACTGCGCACATGCATTCCCATAAACTTCTATATTTCCAGATCCCACTTGACTAGTCAAACTTTGGTTAAAAACAAACAGGTTAGGGAAGTTTTTGTAACAAACTCAAACTATCTAATCCCGATATCTTTGCAACCTGATGGTGTTAAGATTTGACATTTTAAATCTAGACTATTTGAGCTAACAGAATTCATTGTTAGAACTATTAAAGGTCTTCGATATCTGAGTGTAAAGATATAGGGATTAGAAAATCTGAGTTTCTTGAAAGATATTTGGATTAAGTTTTCAAATGATATTTTCCTAATTTCCCCAGTGTGCACTGTCTAGAAGTGGGCATCGTTTTGTGAACAAACGAAATTTTTCTGAACGATATAGTCGTTCAGAAAAATTAACGAACAATAAACGAACAATTTGAATCATACAGAGAAAATAAAAAAAACGAAATTCTGAAAACGAATGAATTCTAATTTTTGCTTATCTAAAAAAACGAACGAAATGGGTCGTTAACGAACAATAAGGAACGGCTTTTAAACTTTGTTTTCGATCGGTCTAAAAAAAATTAAATTCTGTTAATGAATAACGAAAATTATTTTAATTCAAAGTTATAGATAAAAGTTAACGTTCTAAAATACAGAAAATCTTAAAAACCAACAAATTCCAAATAACAAAAACCGTTAATTTTCAGTGGATAAATAGCGGAAATTTTTAACAATTATTTAATAACCCTTTAATGTGAAAATATTATAATAGATGTATTATTGTATAGTAGTGTAATAGTTTATAACCAATCCCTGTCGCATTCATTCTCAGATTTCTCCAAAATACCATCTTTATAAAAAATAAGATATTAACTTTAGATTCAGTCAAAATTTAATATTGAAAACTTACTTGATTCTGCAGAAAGAGTGCATGTTGGTTTATTGCTGTAAAAAATGTTGATTTAATGGTCCATATATTTTAAATACAAGATAACACGCATAACACGAAAAATTGCATAACATTTTCAAAATCAGAATGGAAATCTATTTAATGTTTAAATTTGTTTAAATTTCAGGGGACCCTATTCACATTTCAAGCCCTATTCACATTTCAAGCCCTATTCACATTTCAAGCCCTATTCACATTTCAAGCCCTATTCACATGCATTTTTCATAAAAAGATCAAATCTGAAGTTAACTTTATCATAAAACCGCATTTTAAAATTATTCAAATTTAATGTTTAAAGAATAAATATTTAAAGAATATTTTCAGTTTTCTATTTTACCTGGTAAATTGTCCAAGGTTATTGCTTGGATCATTTTCAGGAGTTATTGAATAGAAAGAACTAAAAAATAATGATTATTATCAAAACTCTGATCGACCCATTCGTGATTTGATGATGGCTCAATCTTTAGTCTCCAAGTCGTCCCATTACAAAACATTATCGTTCTGTGAATGTCAAATTATTAAAAACGTTCTAAATCATCACAAAGGATGATAAAAAAGCATTTTTAACAAAAACTTGTTCGTTCTTGTCGTTAAATTAAGATTGTTTTAGTTTCTTGGAGAAAGTTTTTTTTCATTTTAGAATGATCGTTAATGGGAAATGCTCTTGCTTAAAAAAACTTTCGCAAAATTTCGCATCGAAAATGAATTTTGCGAAAGGCATCGAAAACGATGCGGAATTTTCTGAGAAATAAAAGTGGGAAAATTTTCGTCTTTTTTCAAGAACGGAATTTTTAAAAAATGCCAACACTCTGTAAATTTACCTGAATTCTTGTTTTCTGTTTTCCTTGTTTAGTGGTACAACAGCGTCAAGTCCCTCTGTATCCCTCTCATTAAAATATCTAAATATGTTCAGTATATCCCACTTAACGTAACAGTATGATTCTTAAAACAATAAGCATCCCAATCCTGGAATTTCCAAAATGTGGTCCGCACACAACCTCATAAATGCATAAGGCATTTTCAAACAAAGTGGAATAACATTTATTGTAAGACCAAATGGGAGAGGATCGGAGGCGCTCCATTCCATGACGTCATTTAAGAATTTCAGGTTGGGGGGGGGATCACCTCCCTCATTCCCGCGTAGAACAACAGTATTACCTGTAAGTTAACAATCTGTGAAAGTAGAAGAAATGTTCATGTTTTCTCGTCTCAAAGTCTTGATAGTTATTGTGGAAGGTTGTATGAAAAACATGTAGATTTTGATCCTCTCTTAACAAAGAAAAAATATTGATTTACAAATTTTGAAAATATTTTTTCAATTACCTAAAGTAGTCCAATTTGTCATCAGGTGCTAAAAAATACTTAGTTAGTTAGTATATGAAAACTGAGAAGCTGCTCTGATAATTGCTTTATGGTTAGTTAGTAGTAAAATTTATCTTTTTTACGCCACTACTTTTGGAACAAAAAGTAGCTTATTACACATTTGTATAGTTGTGCAAAAGCGTAACATAAAAACCAAATTTTAACGCGAAATTTAATTATCATAGGAAAAAGGATTCCCAAAAAAAGAATATTTTGGTTCTTAAAAAAATTAATGGCTATTTGCTATAGACAGCAGCGAATACAGGAAGTGCCATTAAGATTAAAATTGTTTTTTTTAAGCATCCATTTGTTTTTGAATCTATAATTTCTTTTGTCCATTATTGGAATTATATTGATTTTTGTAAATTCGTTAAGGAAGCTTTTCTTTTTCCTAGCTTTTTGAAAAGTAAAACAAAATGAAAGTGCAGTTTCAATCAAATTCTTTTATTAATCTATGTTTGTGATAATCTAAATGCATTAAGACTAAAGGGATCCTCCATTTAATGATGGCAATGTCCAAATCACAACAGCACCCTTGATCAATAATGTGGAAGATATTGTCGTTTTTATAGGTTTAAAAGGGGTTAATAATGTTATTTCCTATGTATTTTCCTGCTAAAGAGATGAGCTAGTCACTTTTGTAGAGAAACCACAATTGAAAAAAATCAGTTTTTAAAATTTAAACATAAATATTCAATTCATACTTTGTCATTCAAAGCTTTTAAGGGTACCATTGTGAATCGGGCGTTTTCATAACTTTATGGAGGGTGACTTAAAATTAGACTTTAATAAATACTTTGAACTCGAGTAGGAAATAAACCTTACAGTCCCTTTAATAAATACCTTGAACTCGAGTAGGAAATTTCTTGAGCTGGTCCCAAGGTGTTTCCCCGGCACCCGCTGAAAAATGAATAGCATACAGCTAAACTCATATATAAGATGACATTGGAAGAATTTATAGGATGTCGTCTTGATTTTGAATTTGACGCTGTATAAAATCCTTCATATTATATAATTCTCAGCGGCAAATCCCCGTAAAAATCTTCAAGAATATTTTTAAATTTTTCCGATGTCTTCTTATACTTGGGTTTAACTATACAATGAATCAATAAAAATAAGACGACAACTGTGTTAGACCCAAGTTATGATTTTAAAGATATACCAATAAGCATATGAAAACAGCAATAGTGCAGTGTACACAGATTCATTTTAGGTAATGAGTTGTCATTTTAAAGCTATTTTGCAGAATGCTAACTTTTTTAGAGACTGATTTCTTGCAGTAAACTGCGTCCTTCTCTTTTAAACCATTTTACAAGCATTTCCAAAATGTGATCTGTCATTTTCATGCTTTCAACATTACTGAAGATATTTCATTAATTAAAAGCAAAATAATTCAAACATTTTTTTCAGTCATTTTTGTACTCCACTTTTACAATGGAAACTTTTAATTTGATGGAATTTAGTGATTAATCCCTTTAATTTGATGGAATTTAAGTGATTAATCCCTTTAATTTGATGGAATTTAAGTGATTAATCCCTTTAATTTGATGGAATTTTAGTGACTATAATCCCTTTAAAACAGCTGCCATTATGATTGGTTGGACCTTAAATGATACCGAAAAATATATAATTTTGTCTAAGTACAGAAGTTACTGTTAGTTCTTTCTAAAAGGATTAACATTACATAATTTCCAACCTCCGGTTAAAGGTTAAACAATACCTCTAAATCCGGTTCCTTTCTTCATATTTTCAGTTCTGAGAGATTGAATAATGTCTGCTGGATCTATGTGTACATTCTTCAGGTCTGGGTTCTTACTGAAAACAAACATTGTTAAAGGAACTGTCATCGTAATTTCAAGTGATGAACAATTAAAGAGTTTTCTGTCTGATTCAACCTTATGCAGCTTTTCAGACGTACAACGCAAACTTTTCGCGAAATTTTGCGAAATAAAAATAAAATATGCAAAAATTGTTTCATTTTTTTTCTATAAACGGATAGCGAAAATATGCAAAATGATTGGCAAAAAACAATTCCACATTTCGCTTGAAACCCTGTACCAAACTTTCTACCGTCATTTTGACATAATACTTAAAGTATCTAAAGCCAATTATAAATCTGGATAAATCCAACAATAATTTAACTTTAATTTAAACTACAGGGTGTCCCAATAAACTTGAGAACTAAGCAACGACTTAAAAATCGTATCTGAATTCCGATAATTGATAAATGACGAAGAGTGTTTCAAGAACAGCTTGTACCCCTTGCAGTCTTTCATCTTATAATTTGTACCTTTAAAATGACGAAGCTATAAACATTTGAGCAATTTTGTTGTTTTTAATAAGTTTAAATTTGGAAGAATTTCTCAATTATTTTATGAATCTCAAGACATATAGGTTTCAGTGTTACATGTTTTAAATGTATATGATACTACTTAAATTGTATTTTCGAAAAATGCCGCGATGAGCAAAAACGATATAAATGTCGTCACTTAATTCCCAAACATACAGGGTGTCCCACATCATGTTAAACCGTCAATGGGTCTAAATTACGATTTTCGGGACTAATCAGAAAATTTAATTAGAATGAATCATTTTGAAAAATAAAATAAGGCTTTTATAAGAATTTTTGAGTATTATTCGTTTATGTTGGCGTTAAATATTAGAGATAATCTAACATGATATGGGACGCTCTTTAGGAGCACCTCTGTATCAAAGTGGAAGGACTATAATATATCAATTTTCTGGATATGTTCAATTTTTGGAGATATTTGTTTACCTATTTTTTATAGCTTTTAGAAATCCTGATTTGACAAGTTCCTTATTGGTGTTCTAAAAATATGGAAGGTTTATTTTATGCAAAAAGTATGTTTATAAAGTAGGACTAAGCAAATTAAAATTTGAAGAATGGATACTGAACGTTCAATTAATAGTTAAAAATTACACATTCCTTTTTCTCAAATATTTACGATACATCCTTACCTCATCATCCAAATATAGTTCAGTTACTTCTTTGTAAATAGAGAACAGAGTGCTATCATCCTGATCAATCTCTTCATTAGTTTCAATAGTTGAGAATAGTTCAACAACTTTACTCAGAGATTCTTGATAGTGTTCGCTGAAAGTTCCACAATCCTAAAAATTTAAAATATACAGGGTGTCTCTGAAAAAAGTGTGTTTAATCTTTTTAGTATACTAAATATCAGTCAAATGTGCTAAAAAGTGCTTCCAGTAGGTACAATGTCCACAAATTGGGGGGTCGTTGGTTAAAGATTTTTCTCTAAAATGCCTTGTTAACCTTCAAAAGCGGACCTAATATGCTAAAATGTGCTCAGTCTCCTTTTCCAACATTTAAAAAAAAAATTCAAATTATAATTTTACTTTTAGGTTTATACGACAGTATAAATTCATATTTTCAATGATAGAATTGAGGATTTTTAAAATTGAAAGACGAAAAAGATTTTAATTATTTTTTTGAAAATCTTTGGAAAATGGACCGAGTATATTTGAAGGCTAGAACGGCATTTTAGATTAAAATTTTTTTTTTTTAAGACGACCCCCCAAATTATTGTATCTATTAGGCACACATTGTAGTAAAATAAAACGACGTTTAGTGGGTGAAAACGCAATTAATATCTTTAGAAATGGGACCGACCCAAGTAAACCCGAAGGCGCCGGTAGGAGGCCTCGATTTAACAATTAGAAAAGCGGATTTAATAACTATTTTTTTTGGATTCTCTAAATTTTACGAAAATCAAAAAGTTTTGGAGAAATTTTTTTGTAATTCTGTGCATTCATCCTCCCCTAGCGTCATGTGAGGTCCCACAAAAAAGTTGGGCCCGATCAGTTCTGGAGTTGTCAAAACAGTTACAAACAAACAGACAAACAGACAAGCAAAGCAACCTAGCTTTCCTCCCCCCCCCCTCGGAGTGCAAACATAGAGGTTGAGATTTGGTTTGGAATTAGAATTGTGAAAAGGGTGCAGTTGGTCCAAACAAAACATAAACCGATGAATTTGGCAAATACCAATTGTTTTACAAATTACAAAAAAATTTTAATTTCTGTTTTAATTACATCTGAACCAATTAATCAGTCCAAAAGTTTTCACATAATCCCTCGGGTAGGTTTACTGCCAATTGAAAATTGAAATAATTTTGTTATAAAATTTGAATTAAAAAACTGGGATGGGAAGCATCTTAATTGTTCATTAAATAATAGTTTAAATATAACTTTTCCACCTTTTTGCACGGTAATTTTCTTATGCCATGCCATATTTGTTTGGCAACTTTTTCTTCAGGAGTGGAGGCAGGCTTAGATCGGAAAACTAAAAAAAGATTTCAGTTAACAGCCAACACTTGGTTTACTTGAAAACTTGTAATTTGAAAAAACCTTGTAAGAAATCAAAATATAAATAGAAGATTCGTCTTCATTATATTGATATAAACGCCGACTACCTGTATATTAAATCAATTTTTTGTGAAGTTTTAAATTTTATATAGGACGCTTCATTTCAAAGTTTAAACAAAAAAAAAATTTAAAAATTAGTTAAAACAGTTTTATAATTTTCTAAATGTATCTGAACAAAGTAACTTACATCGGTTTTTAGTTTTATCTGCCACTTCTGAAATTATAAAAATGAATAAATTATTTAAAATAAGACAGTCTTCAAAATTACTCAAGAAGATATGTGTTCCAAGGAGTATGAAACAGAAGGGAGATGCAACTGACGCGTTCCGCCCGCGGCCCTACCATATGATTATACATGCTTTGCAGACGGTACTCCATTTGTATAAGAAATATTTGTCTGATGTATACAATTACCGCATATACAATATTCTATTCTGAATATTTCTTATTCAAATGGAGTACCCGTCTGCAAAGTATGTACAGGGTGTCCCACGAAACATGACAATAGCAAGACGACTTGAAAGTATATCTTCTGGAATTTGTTGAGTAAATTTTGGTGTACAGATTGTAAAGGGTGGGGGTTTTATCTAGTTATTAACGATCTCATCATCTTTACTCATTCATATAGATTTCCAGTTAATCATATACTCAGAATTGATAAATTGAAATTTGTAAGGTTATGTATTCATTGGAGTCCAGATTGTCCTGATTATCTAATATTTACAAATCATAGTTGAAGCTTAGAGGTCCCTGTTCTCCTCTATCCAGTCCTCCTGCCCTACCTAAACCATCCACCACCACACCGTCAATACCGTATCTATAATATTTCTTTCTTTTATTATCGAGCAACTGGGGAGCTGATATGAAAACAGCTACAGCTATAGCAGTTCTCCAGACGCAGAACATTAATCAGTTGTCAATTAATCTACCACTTGTAATAATAATTTTTAACAATGTTTCTGCGTAAATAAAAAATATTTGATTTGATTTGATTTGATATCAAAAATCAAGACGACATTCAAGTCGTCCTGCATACTGTCATGTTTCGTGGGACACCCTGTATAATCATATGGTAGGGCGGGCAGCGTCAGTTGTTTCTCCCTTTTATTTCATACTCCTTGGTGTGTTCGTTACAAAAGTTTATCTGACAAATATGAATTCTCCTCACGAGACATGACAGACGACAGTAGAAATAATTTACAGCATTTTATTTGTAAACCTAATTTTACACAACTATAAATCTCAAGATAAAAATCACAAAATAAGCCTGTGTCCTGACACTTCCCTGTCGTCTGCCTATTTTGAGCTTTCAATATTACCGAAGATATGTAGAATTTTGTTCAGATTTCGACAATTTTGGTATTATTTCACAAATTAAAATCTAAACGAAATTCTTAATAAATGCGGACAACATTTTTGAAAAGTATTAAAGGTCAAATTACCGCTTTTAAGAAATTCTTCATTTTCTGGTGCAAGTAGATTGGTTATTTTCTTGCTCAGGTCCTCTTTATTTTCTGTTTTGTTATCTAGAATTAATTTTATTATAACAATTAAATTATATCTACATATAGGGTTACCCCCAAGGGATTAGTCTTTAGAGACGACTGCAGCTGTGCATCTTGTTCTTTCTTTGCAAAATCATTAAATATGTTTTTATAAAGATTATATTTCTGATCAAGCAAAACAACAGAGGTCAGCCATTGGATCAGTATAATTATATACATGTATCAGTATTTTTTTGTCGTCATTGAAGTCTCATCCGTTGTGGAAAACCCGTAATTAATAATTAAATTTGTTCTAAAATTTTTTCTACTTTTTACGTTTACAATTGGAGGATTTTACAATAAAAACAAACAAAGGGAAATTGATCTTTTTACTCAATGTTGTTAACTCAATAGTACATATATGTGGCTGATGGATTTCTACAACAAAGACAAGTAAAAGACCAACATTTACTTAAAAGGTTTTACGAGTTGAAATGAAGGTACTGAAAGGTGATAAATTATTGAAGTCTATAAATTAACTTTTTTTGACATATCTTACTTTGAGCTGCGACTGCAAGGACACACACTGAAACCATTTAAAAGTTAGCATATTTATAAATATTTTTTTGGTTTGTTTGTTTGTAAACAATAAACGTCAAAATAGCTAAACCCATCAGGGCCAAATTTTGTCTGGCATCTCACATGACCCCATGGAAGTAAGTTTTATGGTTGGTTGAAAATGAAAATTTTTTGGAAAAAATAGAAAAATATGACATTTACGGTACTTTTATAACCCCCCGATTAAAACAGGAAAATTCATGAAAACGTTTGTAAATTGCCGTCAAGTACAACATACTAAAACAGCTAAACGTGTTACTAAAGTGGCGTGAAACGCTCTAATCCCCCAGGAAAATGACCAAAGTATTTTGTGGTATTTCACAAGACCTCAGGGAAAGTTTATGGATTGTCAAAATTGAAAAATATTTGTAGCAAAAATGTGAGTTCAATTTTTGCTTGGAAATCTATCGTGCTTTAAAAAAACCGGGGAAATTATTAGTTTTGCGATGGAAACGATGAATAATGGCGGCTTGAAAAGCAACAGTTAATAATTTAAAATGCTTCTAGAAAACTTATTATAAATTCAAAATTCACCTTGTCCCAAAACTAAAAGAAACAAATTCATGTCTGAAAAATAAACCAAAAGTTAACAATTAAATTTTTTAAATTTTATGCATAATGTGAAATAGCACACACCATTAATAAATAAATAGCAGATCTAAAACATAAATATAAGAAATGAAAGCATTAGCAGAAAAAATATTTGATTTGATAATTATCAAAAATGTACCCTAAATGTGCCCAGTCCAATAAATGACTTTGCTACCCCCCACCAAAATGGCGGAATTTTTTTAGGGAACCCATGGATACCCCTAGTAAAATAAGCAAAAAAAATGTTTAAAAAGAATTTCTTTTTTATTCCGGGCAACGCCGGGCACTTTAGATTGTCTATATAATAAATTTCTTCACGCTCATATATTTATTTATATGTATATGATGTATGTATACATACTTCAAAATTCGAAATTTTTTCAAGTGATTTTAAAAGTTCACGGGCAACACCGGGCACTTCAGATAGTGTACTTCACATATTCTTCTTGCATTTATAACTTTTTAAGTTTTTACACTAGATTATTTACATCATCGCTTGTTTCTTAATCACTGCATTTCCTAGGCTTAATTGTTATAAACAGAATTCAATAACACTATATGTAAATTCTGAATGAAGTATATTATTATATAATCTCAGCGGCTGTTAAAATATTTTTTTATTTAATCAATGAAAAACTTGCTGTTAAAAAGTGTGAACGTTCATATCAATCATTTTTTAACTTTTAACATAATTCTTTGAATTTTAAATGAAATGTTTTATTTTTAAAACATACCACATAATAGTTAATTAGGAGTATTTCCATATATAATTGTACATATGTTTAAGTTTCAAATATCCTTCCTAAATATTAAAAATACAGGGTTTCCAATAAATAAATTGGTAGTTTTTCTCTTACACAAATACATTTAAATTTATCCCAGAAAATCTTTATTTATTTTGAAGATTTTTTCATTGGTGTCTAAATGTTTTAGGTTCAAAAGTACATTTTGTGCTTAGAGTTGAACAATTTTCAATTAATAATTAACTCCATTAACGGATAGAAAAAACATTGTTTAAAGTTCTTTAACAAAAATAAAATTTTCTAGTTTTAAAATAGATTATATCCTGAGATAAAATACCCTTTTATGCCCAGAGGTTTGCCGGCCGCAGAGGCCATCCTCATTCTTCATGCCCCATATTTTTAAATTTTTTTTATTTATAATGAAAATTTAACAACAAAAAGGCTGGGGGGGGGGGTCTAAAGCTTTTACATAACCTTAGAAAATAAGAAATCTAAGTTCTAACTTTAATGGTCAGGGTCCTAGGGACTAGGGAGGGAGGTTTGCAAAGACTACAAAAAGCTGGTTAAAATGTAAAAAATTTAATTTTTTTTAAAATATTATCATGCGACACACTTTGCTTTCTCCATTTTGAAGGGATGTAAGTCTGTAAAATAATGTTAAATTCAAACCTGTAGCTGCTCAATTTACATTTAAATTTTTTAACACCGCGGCATTTCGAGTTTCGAGTAAACGCATTCAAAATCCGCGAAATCACTATTTCTGCCAAAATTAATAAGATTTAAATGATAATGTCAAAAATGAGAGTGCTGCTAATGGAGAGGGGGGGGGGGGTGTTTGACACACCCTTTTTTAGGTTAAATGAGAGTCGATTTTTTACACTACACTTGAAAATTGCAATCATCAATGGATTCAATATAGCCTTAAGCCAAGAATCAATTTTGAGAATTTTTTTAAATTCCTGGAAAATTGATTTCTTGCAAAAAAAATTGCTTTTCAAAAATGATAACTGAAAAATTCTTCACCAAGAAAAATAAAAATAAAACCAAATCTGTTAAAACTTGAAAATAACACATTATAATTATTGATCATTTTCTTTATCTCTAATTGTATGATAAGTTTGGTTCAAAGAAAAGTCCATAAAAAGTCAATTTATGCAGTTAATTATACATTTTGCGGTATATAAAGTTGAAGTAAACAGAGATAAATCCAGGAAAAAAAGTGCAAAAAGTTGCAAAAAATGCAAACATAATATTCTTGAATAAATTTTAATTAGAAGAAAATACTTCGAATTTTTTTGTGTCTTTCCAATATTAACTTTCCTGTTGTAAATTCAATGTTTTCAGGATTTGATGTAAAAAAAAACCCCAGCATTTTTAAATTGTTTAAGGATTGGCTCTGTGCTCAATGATATACCAAATTTCTATAATAGCCATGACTTGATCTTGTGTTTAAAAAAAGTATATACTTCCAAGAGCTTTAAAAAGAACGACATGCATGGAGTAATAACTAACTGTATGTGCGCGAAGGGCCAACAAATTCATTTTCTTCTTGTGTCCTTTCATGTATTTCTTAGTCTCTCTGAGTCCCTGGCTTAGTCATATTCACTATTTATATAAAGGTCCCTAATATGCAGTCTACAGCAGTTTTTTCAATTTACTCACTAATCATATTTGTCCAAAATATAGACCCTTAATCGTAGGTCTGTGCAGCGAGTGCAGTCCTAAGCTTAGTAAGTATTTCCTGGCGGTACTTGACTATATCAAGTCCATAATCCATAATAGTCTTCCTGATCGAAGTCCGTCCTTGTTTGACAGAAAAGTTCTTATCCCTGTTTTCCTCTTATAGTCTGCAAAGTCCTACGTCCGGTATAATCCTTATTTTATTTCTTAGGCTATCAGGTTTTGTGTAACCTTAAATGACTTATGTATTGTAATACTTATTAGAAGTAACATATATATAGGTTTTTAGAGAGGATAAATTAAGAATAATTGACTTAATCTTTAAGTTGAAAACGAGAAAATAGTTAGAAATTCTATTAGAAATGATGAGCAAAACATCAAAGAAAATCTTGGTATTTTTTTTTTTTTAACAATCGGTCTAAATTACGGTTTATGGGATTAATTAGAAAATTTAAGAAGAATTAATTGTTTTGAAAAATTGAATAAGGCTAATTTAAGAATTTTATTGTGGAAAATGCTAGGTTTTTCGAGTATTATGGGTTTATTTTGGCGTTAAAACTTGGAGATAATCTTATATGATATGGGACGCTCTGTATATATCTCAGGACTTTACAGCTAATACATTATAATGTGGGGGCCTATTTTTTCTTCAAATTTACGAGAAAATTAGTTATATTTGGTACATGCATTTATTAATAATATAAAAGCAATAAAAAGCCAGAGGGGGGGGGGGCGACCTGCAGCGCCCCCCCCCCCATGACTAAAATCCCGTTGACGCGCCCATGTGTTTCCGTTCTCTTTCGGATCAATTTGGATTTGTAAAGACCTGTCTTAATTCGGTTAAAAAAGGCTCCGCCCTTAATTTCCATAAGTTTTTTTCTGAATTGATATTTAATTAAATGAATAATAAACATTTAAAAACGACGACATTTAAAAATTTGCCGGGTTCTAGGAACAGAGTCAACGCCATTAAGGAAAACAAATCTTTCACAGATTTCTTTTACAACAAAAAATACAATGATAAATCTCATCTAGTATGCTAATCTATAACATGCCTTTTTATATCATTTTTATAGAATCAACAGAATTTCAGGTCGCTAGCTCCCGGCGAAAGAAATCCTTTTCACTCTGTTTCCTTGTTCTATCAATGTCCACAAGTATGTTCCCAGTATACTGCTATATTATTGCCTATCTATCTATCTCTGCTTTGTCTCGCTGCAACACAGCCGGCTCATTTTGTACATAGTGTTTATTTGTACATTTTGTGTAAACATTGATGTAAGAAAACTGTACAGTGTATAAAATCTTCTAAGCTTCGGATATGGCAATGGTGAGAATTTTAGTTCTAATTGTTAAGTCTTAAGTTTCTCTATTATGAGTCATATTGTGTTTTTGCGCCAAAATCTGAGAGGAAATAAATGCTAATTTTTCTTTTTTATTTGCAATTATACTTGATCTAAAATACAGAGCGTCCCTTACCATAACAGATTATCTCTCATCTTTAACCCCAAAATACTCACATAATACGATAGAACGATTTTTGGACCCCCGCCCCCCTCCTCACCCCCTCCTATCAATTTTGTACATTTTGTATAATTGATCATGTGGCTGCAGCGCTCGGCCCCATAGCCTGTCCTATCTGCAGCGCTCGGCCCCCTAGCCTATCCTCTACCCGCAGCGCTCGGCCCAGAAATTGTCTTAACCTAGCCCAAAAATAATAAAAAACAAATGTAAGAAAAATGTAAACTAGGATGGGCTTTTGGAACACTTCTTGTCAATTAAGTTCATGAATCTTGTTTATATTTTTAAGTTAAACATATTGGAGATAATGAAGGCCCTTTATGTGGGCGCAGGTCGTCACGGCCTGTCCTTGCCGTGGACTCGGCTCCCAAGCATGTCCTAGCCGCAGCAATCCCAATGTACCAATGAAGAAATGTGAACTCTTTGTTGTGAATACTGGTATTAAACTGATGGTTTGGGTCCATACTCCATAATGGTTAATAGCCTATAATTACTAATACCAATTTTTATTTTAGTTGATTAAATTAAACGGAAAATTAAAACTCTTAGATTAATAGCACATTGTTTTTCCATTATGGCGGACGCAATCTTATTTTAAATTGATTTTTTCACAATAGAGTGGTGCGTGGACGGACACATATTGAACATAATTTTAATCTGAAACTATAAAACGTTTAACTCAAAATAAATACAAAAATGGATATTGACGTTATGAAACGTTACTCTGTATTAGGGAAATGAAAAATAATTTATCAGTTAAATAATAAATAATTAAGATATCTGGTGGCAAGCTTTGGTCTGATATTGAAGAAAGTTCTGAGAATAACATTCTTTCTACTGATGAGAACTTGAATATGTGGAGAGAATCTGCTAATCCCCAGGTACGTTCCCTGCCCCCCCCCCTAACATTCATTCTGCTACCTTTTTTACCCTTCTTACTTTTCTCACCTTTCTTACCTTTCTTACCTTTCTTACCTTTCTTACCTTTCTTACCTTTCTTACCTTTCTTACCTTTCTTACTTTTCTCACCTTTCTCACCTTTCTAACCTTTCTTACCTTTCTCGCCTTTCCTACCTTTCTTACTTTTCTCACCTTTCTCACGTTTCTAACCTTTCTTACCTTTCTTATCTTTCTTACCTTACCTTTCTTACCTTTCTTACCTTAATATATTCCAATCCTCCTAAAATTTAAAAAACATTAGCGATTCCAGATCATTTGTTGGATTATCTCGAAGCCAACATGCCTGATGGTTAGATTTTTTTAAATGATTGAATTTTCCAAAATTTCTGTTATGTCCTAAAAAAATCTCAGTTCATCTCAGCCTTTTGTTTTACAATATTTTTTAGAATTCTAACGAAAAAAAAGGGTACGAGGCTGAATAAGTTTCAAATGAGTTTTTGTTATTAAATCATAAAAATTGGTTTTTGGGGCCATAAATATTTATTAGAGATTGAAATAATTAAAAAACATTGAACGGTTCGTCGATCTTAATAAAAATCTTAATGCAAATTTTCCCTGATTAAAAATAACCAGGGGATTTTATTTTTTAAAATCTGAAAATCAACAAAAAAAATCAATAAAAACAGTCTATCTTGAAACTTCAAAAATCCCAAAAATTTCAGAATAGAAAATATATTTTATCTCGTAACTCAGGGTTGGAGTGGAGCTAACTTGTCCTCTGTTCCAATGATTCCGCGTCGAGGTGGAGCAGCGTTCTCTGCAGGAGGGATGGAGTCACAGCAAGGTATTTCTTTGTCAAATCTAATAAATCTGTTATTGTAAAATCTACCAAAATTTAACAAATGTCCGCCAATTTTGATCAGCAAATTTCATTGAAAAGGATTATGTACAAGTTTTCTATATTAAAAAATTAAAGAAACTTTTAATATTTAATTATTTTCATGCTAAGTAAAACAATTTTGCTGTGATGATGAATGGCAGGGGTGGAACTAGATTTATTGTTAAAGAACTCCTCAAGCTAAAAATAATTGCTCACGGCTCTACTGATATTTACAGCGGACCATCTTTTATAAATTTTTTTTCAAATACTGCAAAAAAATAGACAAATGTTTGTTTTAGTAACAGAGTAAAGATCAATGTTTAGAGAAGCTAAAAATAATTGCTCATGTCCCCCCCCCCCTCATGGCAACGTTTATTTCAAGTACTGCTAAAAAATAGATGAATGTTTGTTTTAGTAACAGATCAATGTTTAGAGAGACACACCCTCTCCCCTCGGTCCAGCGCTATGCAGAACGCTATTGCAGATTACGTGCTTGGAAATCATAAGGTAAGTTTATTTGTGTTTATTTTTGAAAAAATATCAATATCTGTGATATAGTTTCTAAACATCCCCCCTCTCCCTCTTTCTGATATTTTCTAAATTTTTTTCTAATAATCCCCCCCAGCCCTCGCCTATCCTAAGACATTTTCGGAATTTTTGTTTGCTAAACTTATTTTTTTAGTGTAAAAAATAAAGATTAAACAAAGTGTCAATGTTTTCTTATTTAATTTTTATGTTGCTACTTTCAATATTTCGCGCCCACTTCAATTTTCCCCCTAACTTTAGTCTAAATAAAATTAGTCTTGCACTCTTTAGTTACGTAATGATAGGGGTATATATTTTGTATATCTCCTTCCCCAGTATATTTGGATAGTATCTAAAAAGGGGAAAACTTGCCCGCAGCCTGGTTAACGTCCTTTTTTAACAATACTTAAAGGGAGTGTTCGCGAAAAATGAAAGGGTGTATAGGATTATGGCGAAAAATACGCGCTTTTTATCGCTGGTAATCTTGCTTCTATCTGTTGCGTCTATAAGTAGAAAATTGTTAAAAACGACTCATGTGGAAGAACGTAGCGTCCAACAAATTCAGAAAGCTGCAACATTTAACTCGGATCGTAAGAAAAATCAATTTAATTCCAAACAAATCATTCAGATATTACAAACAATAATAATTGATAATTTTTCGACACATTCGTATATAATTGATATTTCATAATATTTTTTATGATATGATAGTCACTTTTAAAAAACATTTATTCCTGTTTCGAGGATTTTTGATAATGAAGCCGACATTTTTATATTTTCCAGGAATGTTCGAAAATCCAGCGCCGGCGAAATATTATTTTAAAAAACAAAATCAAAATTATTGTGAAATATTAACTTTTTACGAATGCGTCGAAAAATAATCGATGACTATTGTTTGTAATATCTGAATGATTTGTTTGGAATTAAATTGATATTTTTACGATCCGAGTTGAATGTTGTAACTTTTTGAATTTGTATGGACGCTACATTCTTCAGCATGAGTCGTTTTAAACAATTTTCTCCTTATAAACGCAACAGATAGAAGTAAGATTAGTGGCGATCAAAAGCGCTTATTTTTCGCCGTAAGCCTATACCCCCTTTCAGTTTTTGCGAACACTCTTTAAATTTTTTTTGACAATTGTTTATTGTATACGTCTTGATTTGTTTGTTTACTTTAAGATGGAGAATCATCCGTACAACAACAACATGGGCGGATTGGATCCTCGGGACGGGATGGATGGGCGGGGTGGAATGGATCGAGGAGAATTGGACCCTAGAGGAATCGAGTCTAAACTGGGTCGGCTCAACCTTCAGGACGAAATGTCGAACAAGAAAAGAGAATCAAGTCCTCACTACGCCGAGCTTAAGGTAACCATATATATATTAAAACTAAGGAGATGGGTAATAGAACTAAGGAGAGGGGTATTAAAACTAAGGAGAGGGTTAACAGAGCTAAGGAGAGGGGTATTAATACTAAGGAGAGGGGTAATAGAACTAAGGAGAGGGTGTTAGTAATATGGTGTGGGGTATGTGTAGTAAATGCCGTACTCTAGCTATCAAACTAGCTAATACTCAGGCTCTAAATGTCACACTGGGACACAAGCGTAGCAATAATACAAGCTATTACTCAGGCTCTAAATGCCACACAGGGACACAAGCGTAACAATCAAACAAGCTATTACTCAGGCTCTAAATGCCACACAAGGACACAAGCGTAGCTATCAAACAAGCTATTGCTCAGGCTCTAAATGCCACAGAGGGACAAAAGCGTAGCTATCAAACAAGCTATTACTCAGGCTCTAAATGCCACACAGGGACACAAGCGTAGCTGTCAAACAAGTTATTACTTCGGCTCTACTTGCCACACAGGGACATAAGCGTAGCTATTAAACAAGCTATTACTTCGGCTCTAAATGCCACACATGGAGAGAGGGGTATTAGAACTAAGGAGAGGGAGTTAGTAATATAGTGTGGGGTATTATAAATAAAAAGAGGAGCAATAGAACAAAAGAGAGTGGTATTAGAGCTAAGGAGAGGGTGTTTGTAATATGAGGTGGGGTATTAGAACTAGAGCGAGGGGTATTATAACTAAGGAGAGGGTGTTTGTAATATGGGGTGGGGTATTAGAACTAAGGCGAGGGTGTTTGTAATATGGGGTGGGGTATTAGAACTTAGGTGAGTGGTATTATAACTTAGAAGAGAAGTATTATAACTTATTAGAGGGGTATTAAACCACCCAAAGAGAGGGTGTTTTTAATGTATTGTAACTAAGAAGAGAAGTATTAGAACTTATTAGAGGGGTATTAAACCTAAGGAGAGGGTGTTCGTAATATATTGTAACTAAGAAGAGAAGTATTAGAACTTTTTAGAGGGGTATTAAACCTAAGGAGAGGGTGTTTGTAATATATTGTAATTAAAAAGAGGGGCATTAAAACTAGAAGGGTATTATGTATCGAACATTTCATCATGGATAATGTAAAAACTATTTGGTATTTATTATAAGGTAACAGAGCGGTTTAAGTATTGGGGTTTTCATCAGATAGGATTTGTTCGAGGTCTTAAAAAATCTAAGTTAATCTTACTCAATTGAAAACAATTAATTATAAGCTTTTATATCATTTCAAATGCTTCATTTTGATGCAGATTTGTGTCATGAATATTTCTGAAAGCTTTTTTTCACCAAATAAAGAAATAAATAGTCTTATTCCCGTTCATTTTTATCTAAAACTTACCATTTAATGATTAAAATAAAAGAGTTTTAATGATCTCTCATTAAAATGTAGTAATTTTGACACTTTGAAGTCTATAATTCACTTGTACTTTTATTTTTATTGTCATTTTTACTTTCATAATGATAGATTTAATTTCATTCATTTTTTTAATATTTTTTTTATGTCGAGCTAATTGTCGTTTTTTGAATTTGAATGTTTTAAGTGTATTATGTATGTCTATAAAATGATTATTCAAGCATTGAAGTTTATTTATTAAAGTAAAGTTGGGGTTTAGTAGACATAAAATAAAAAAGTAATAAGTAAACCAAAACCGAAATCCTCAAATTCTCTTTTCTGTATGAAATATTCAGTCTGTTTTGGGGAAATAGATAAAATATCGGAATTGAAACCCATTGGACACATCAAGATATTTTATATGGATTGAAAAAACATTAAAGTTACTTTTTTATAGAGTGAGGACAACGGTAATGACGGAGAGAACACTTATAGGTAATTTTTTATCAAACTTTTATAATATCATATTTTTATTAATTGTTTTCCAACCCCTCTCTTAAAGTAATTAAAACATAAAAAGTAAGGAATCTTTCAAAATAACCTTATTTTCTACCGTACCCTTCCGACTAAAATCAGTCATTAGAAACTCAAATATCTTAAAGATCAGATAAAAGTAAGATCTCTCACAGCTTTTTAATTAAATAATTATTTAATCAATTTATTAATTATTTAATATGGAACTAATTTCTCGCCCTAACTACTATTTCTTTGCAACCAGCAAGTATTAACCCTTGATATTTCAAATAGAGTACTGGATCTAACAGAAATATCATGCTGCAAAAATATAAGAATTAAAAAGTTAAAGGCGAGAAATATTTTCAAATTTTTTCAAATTTTCAGGATGGGATCTAAGCACAGTTCTCCCTCCTGTGATCCAGATGCTGTCGCAAAACAAGATCTAGGTTTGTCATTTAAAAAAAAAATATTCAAAAGAGCCTGTTAGATCCGTTTTTAATCAAACATTTTGGAGTCTTAAGAGGCTTTTCAAAATTGTGAGAAATTGTAATATCTAAAAATTATTATCTCTCCTCTCCAGAGTTACAAGACTTCTAAAATTGTGAAATATTATTTTTAATTTTGTGAGTGTCTCATGTAAGCTGATAAACCCTCCATGCAGGGCTGGAAAAAACACGGTTTAAAAAAACCAGCCCAGTGGGTTTTATTGGATTTGATTGGGTTTTTTTGCGTTTTTCAATTTAAAAGTAAAACCTACTAAAATTCATAGTAATTCATAATGAATAAGACTATTTAAAAGCAAAAGGTGAACTTTATAGTTATAAAAAATAATAATAATGTTGTGATAATAGGCTATAATTATAATAAATACTCTTCAAATACAATAATATCACCTCCCTCCTGCAAACTGCAATTTTTTAAATTATAGTTCTATGAATTTTAGACTTCTTCTATTTTCTCACTTGGATACATATTTCTGATTGGGGGTGGGGCTACTCAGATTAATCGGTAGATATCTATATGCTTCAGAAGGAAGATCACTGTTAAATACCGAAAAACTACAGATCACTCTCACACAAGAATGATAAAGGGATTTTATATCCTTATTCTATCTCAACATATTTTGAAAACTCACAAGAAAGAATAAATGTGTCCGTTTTATTGCTGTAAACAGGTGTTAGTAGACCTTATTTATTAAACAGTTTATCATTTTAAGAGTTAAAAAACGGGCAATAATTAGAAAAATTCTAAAAAGAACCCAATAAACCCCAAAAAAGTCTACATACAGGTGTTATTTTGGGTAGGAATGTTTGTCTGTTTTTTTGTAATGAATGGGTCAAATAGGGTTTCCAGTCCTAGTGTATCATCTACGAAGAATGAAAGTTTATTTTCTATCCCAAGATTGATTTTGATCTTCACAATTATTTTGGGATGTTCATAATTACAGTAGTGTAACATCTAGGTCACAAGATAAAAAACATTAGATTATTATACGAAAAGTGTTGGTTGGTTTTGCAGATGCCAACATAGAGATAAGAGAGAACACATCAGGGATCAGGGAAAGTTTTAGCATCATGGTATATCATACTCTAAACCTTGAAAAATAGAATACAAAACTTTATCTATCTAAATACTTTGCTTGTCTGATTGTTTGTTTGTTTGTATCCAAGAAACGTCAAAACGGTTGAACCGATTGGGCCCAAATGTTGTGTGGGACTTCACCTGTTCAACGGGGAAGGTTTATGGATGCTCAAAATTACAACAATTTGCGTCCAATAGTTTTGGTTTTTGAAAAATTTTGCGCGAAAAAATATTTCTAAATCCACAAACTTTTTTTTATGCTATTGTTATATATTGTACAAAGATAAAATGCTCACAGATAGAGCTAGAGTTAATATAGAAGATGGGCGCTTCGCCAAAACTAAAAGCCTAGTTCTTTTTTAATTATTGTGGACTAAAAGACAATAGAAGATGAAAATTGAGAATCGAAAGTTTAAACATTGTTAAAACATCGTAAATGTTAGATCTCAAAAGGAGAAAATTTGAAACAAGAGGCGTTTGATGGCATTTATACCTGTTACCACATATTTCATGTCTTGCCAGAACCAAAATCTAGCAAGGCAAATTAGGTTCGTTAAGCAGTCTGAGTCTTGTTTAGTTTATGACGCTAACGTACTTTTAAAGCTCCACTGACTTAGGCCGATCAGAGTGAACCTCTTGTTATGTGTAATGAAACCAAATTTTTAGTGCAAACTATATTTAAATATGTTTTACTTTTGGATTTGTGTGATGCCTCTAAAAAGCCAAAAACTAGATAAAAGGAAACCTACTAGATTTATATTTATGTTATTGGAAAACAACTAGATAAAAGGAAACCTACTAGATTTATATTTATGTTATTGGAAAAACTGCCAAAGTTCGAATTAAATTTTGACCTGGATCTTGCTAAGTTTAAATATTCTAAAGGCATGGGAAACCAAATATGTATATACATCCATCCATTGGACAGGAAAATTGGATAGCTCTCTCTTTCTCAAGTATATATATTCAGAGCTTCACTTTACAGGGGGTGTATATTTTCTTAAAAAATTATTTTCCCCCAGATGTTTGGTTTGATTGTACAAAGAAGAGTTTTTTTAAGGGTTTGAATAATCAGAGAAAGTAAATGGCTTTCAGGGGAAAAGAAATGAATTTTTGAGGTTAAGATATCAAAAAGGTTAAAAATTCACTTCATTGAGTGGCGGAGAAATGAACTGCTCAAAATGTAAAAAAAATCCAAATACTTAGGACTGTAACTCAAATTGTAAGGTACCCACTATTTTTAAAGTTACTCACAAAAATCGCAATGGTATACTTCCCTAATCTAATTCTAAATGATAAAAGATATTGTTTTTGTCTAATTTTAGAACCATTCTGTCAATATCCTACTTTTTCTATACTGCCTAAATATGTTAGTTACTTTTTTAGAAAACTGAAAATTGAAAGAAATGATTTATCTTATTATTTTTGCCATATCAAGGTTTAAAGGGTTCCAGTGTGAATTTGGCATTTTATTTTTAAATTACAGTAAAGGTTGCATACAATTTTTTGTACCCTGAAAAACATTTTATTTCATATTTATTGTGGAAAAAAATAATTCTTTTGCATTATATTTCTTAATAAACATTCTATTTGCTTTCTTATGATTTCCCCCCCCCCCCTGTTTTTATTTTAACATTTAAAAGTAAATAAACTGAGAAAGAGAGATGTTTAATCAAGAAAAGTTTTATGGTCAGGATTTGTTCTTTTACAAGTTTGTCTTGAAAATCTTGGTTTTCTCACTCCTAAGTTTTATTAAAGAATCCTTAGACTAAAGCTTACCAGTTTCAGGCACCCACATAGTCTGCAAAGTTAAAAATACATTTTTGTTCATCACAATTTTTTTTATATTCCAAAAACAAAAAGATATTTTTTATTTTTGTTGTCAATAAATTTAAGGGTTTGCTTAAAAAAACATTTTAATTTATTAATAAAGCTCTTTGCTTATTTGTATTTATTAATTTGTTTGCTATAGTGAGCCAAACGACTACCAAATTAGCCTACATTTTTTGAGGTCCCTATATGAGCCCTGGTGGACGTTGGGGTCACATAGGCTTTAAAGTATTTTGATATTTTTGTAGCAATACCAGGCAATTCAGCTAAAATCATAACTTTGCCCATACTATGCATGCATATAAATATAAACCTGTGAATGCTGGGTTCTCTGGCTAGTTTTACAAAAAAAAATTTGACTTGGATTTTTGAATAAGAAGAACCTGCATTCAATTATGTGTAGATTTTTCAAAAATCAGGATTGAAAAACAGTAACTATACCAGAAGATGATCAGATCTAGATCATTGCTTTTTAGAAATATTTGTTGCAAACTGTGGATTTAGACTGTAGGCCATAGGGGAATTGTAACAAAATGATAAAAGTTGTAGATCTCTGTTCTTTAATATTTTATTAAACTAACCTCTTGGCTGTAATCCATACACGCAGAGATTTACTTAATTAAAAATTGTTGCTCCTAAGTTAACTTAATATAAGTTAAATTAATAATTATATAATAAAAGTGACATTTAACAAAGTATATTTGTATTATTTATTTCTTATCAACTTTTTAGGTTACTATTCAAAGAATGTTATCTTAGAATTTACTAATTGTGGGTTTCAAGTATCAAAAATGAAATGATTTTTTGTTAAGATTATTTTTACAATTTCCATTTGAAAGTTGTCTGATTCTCAGTGCTTGTTTTTCTATTTCATGAAATTAGATTATGAGAAATTTTAGTGTTGTTTGTAAATTTGCTTTGGATTTGTTAATTGGAATAAATTTACTACCTTTGATTCTGTTGAATAGGCCATGCTTCAACTATTGAATATTTATTAAAATCACTTCTGTTTTCATAGTAATATTTTTAATTAATTCTTAACTTTGTAAAAAGTTCAAGTCTGATTTGAAAAAAAAAGATTTGAAATAAGGAAAACAAAAAAATTGTGTTTAAATATGTCTGATCTGAACAATAAAACTTAATCTACTATTATTGTTAAAGAATGTATTTTTTTAATTTTTACAGAAAAACCCACCAAATTTTAAATTAACCAAAGATGTAGAAAAAATGGACTTTCAAAAAGCAACATGTAAACATTGCTTAAAGAAGGAACCCATGATACCCAGGAGTGACAAAGGCTTACACAAATTAGAGGACTTATCTAACCATTTTTTAAAAAATCCCTTTTTTTGCAATTAGCTAAACTATAAGTAAAATCCTATATTAGGCAAGGAGCTTAAAATCTTGTTAAACTCCTGTATTATGCAATATGTTCTTTTATCTTTCCTTGAAGGAGCTTTTTACTTAAAAAGGAAAGTTGGTTAAATTTATCAAATTTCTCTTTTATCATAAATCTCATTAATTTTCATTAAGTTTCTAACTTACTTGGAATTTTAGAAATATTTACCCCATTCTCAACTAATTAAAGTTAGAACTTAGAAATAATTTGGTTCAAGTTTCTCCTTTTTGGTAATTAATTCTTTTTAGTTTTTAAGTTATTATAAAAAGTTTTAAAAGAATAAAAAAATTCACATTCACCCAATCTCCCCATAGTTTTCTTCCAAAATTAAGTGTAGTGAACTAAGTTTGCTAAAATCAGTCAAGTTTTCTCAATTTGTTTTCTTAGCAGTTGAAGAGTCCTAATCAGACAAAAGTTTTTGTGAGGCATTCTTTGAAGAATTCTTCCATGAGGTTTAACCTTCAATGCCCACATCATATTGGTTCGTTTTAAACAGTGCTTAGGATCCAATTAATTTTGATTCGGATCGAGGTCATTTATTTAAGATTTACTGAATTTTTTAACAAAAAATAATTTTCAAATTTTTTGTTTTATTTTTTTCGCTTATTTTTATCCTAAAAATTTATCAACCATTCAGAAATGAGGACATTTTTATAATCTCTCTTTTTTTTCAAAAGTTCAGATTTGGGTCTTAGGAGTAAAAAAGTTTTTTTTTCAGTTTTTGGTTGATATATTACTTTTTGGATCTGGATCCACATAAATTCTATCAATAGTTGTAATAATGGCATGATTAATGATAGACACTGTTCTTATTAAATGTCATGATATGTCTCTAAGATGCTTCCTGATATTAGACTTCTTTTAGTTAATACCATGATAAATCTCTGAGAGGGTTCCTGGTGTAACCAATTTCTTGGTTTTCTTCAATAAACCTAAATGAAGGTTCTTTGAAGTTTAATCCACAGAATTCTGATTGATATCAGAACATCTGACTCAAAGTAATATTATATCAAAATTTTCCTTCTTCTCATTGATTTGATGCAATTCAGGGCAAAACGTTTGATTGGGATATGACTTCATTTACTAAACTCAATATCCACTGTGGACACTTTAAGTTGAGGGCTTAAAGGAACTATAATTGTAATTTCTAGTGACCCTTCATATGGCAATGCTCGATATACAATAACTCCCTTAACATATCAATTAGATATCTATATTTTAGTTTTATTTTTATTTGCGGTTTTTTAAGTGACTTGCACATTCTTTGCTTAAAAGAAGCAATGGATCAGATTAAGATGGCAAAAAGGAGACAAGACAACCGTCTTGCCTCTGGAAGTTCTGAAAAATTATTATTTAAAATCTTAATATTAGTTTTTTTGCTAAGTATACTCATGTAACTGTTCAAAATAGCTGCATAACTTAACTTTTCAAAGTAATTATGAAACTTAATGAAAATTAATGAGAAATCTGGAAATTATGATGAAAGAGAAATAGAATAAAAAGCCTTATATATCGCCTTCAAAGCTAAAATTAAAAACTTTTATATTCAAATGTTTTAAAATTGTTTAGTAAATCTGGCTTTAATTAGTTCAAAAAGTTAAAGAAAGGGGTGAAAGCTAATTTATGTCATTGTCCAATTATTTGAAGAGAGCAAGAAGAAAAAATTTAACTTGTTAAAAGTTTTCTTTCCCAGTCTGTGAATGCACCTTAAAGGGACTGTAAGCAAAATTTCTAGTGAACCTCCATGCTAAGATGGCAACGTCCGATTTATTATGGTACCCTTGAAAGTCTTGTCTGATCAACTATGAAAACATTGTTAGTTTTCAATTGCGGTTTATCTTCCAAAGTGAAAATCAACGATATCAACATTTTTATCAGATTAAGGGTACTGCTGTAAATCGGATATTGCCTTCTTTACATGGTGGGCCAATTGAAATTACGCTTACAATCTCTTTAGAAGCTATCTAAGGAATAAATAATTGAATCAGTTTCTGAGCTACAAAATACAATTCAAACTTAAATCCTTGGAAAAAGAACTTATCCAAAATCTCTTCTATTTAAACCCAAACTATATCCCCTCCTCTTGAATATTTGAATATACAGGATAGGCTTAACTTGAGTTTAACTTTTATTTTTGGTTTTACAAAGTTAAACTAATTTTCCATATTAACCAGGCATAGACATCAAAAATGAAATTTTGGCCATAGAAAACTTTTTTATCTACCAATACAAAACTAAAAATCCAGTCAATTTATGAAGGGTATATATAAGGAGCCTCTAGTATCACCAGAGGCTCCTTCACCCCCCCCCCCCAATTTTTTTTTTCCAATGTTAAAATTTTTATTTTTGAGTTAGTTAAATTTTTGAAAAAAAGAAAATGTTAAAAAAAAACTATTTTAAAAGTTTAATGTTCCATTTATATACCTAAATTGGCACCAGCTCTCAAGTGTCTATAAATTTAAATCTCTAAAGAAATATGTACTTCCCCTGAACTTATTCTTTTCTCCTCAGATAAAAAATCCAAGATACTTGACATTATTTCTTTATACATTTGAAAAACTACTGATCTATTAAAAAAAAATTTCCTGTAGATTCTTTGAAGAACTATCAAACCCTCGAATATAATGTTAAATATTTGAAAAACTTTGAATAGAATTGCTTAAAACTCCAATAAAATCTCATCCAACTTTGATAGAATCTCTTAAAGCTTTGGTAGTTTGTAAGGAGAACTTTTTAGAGGGGTATTAANAAGTTATGTATAACATTTTTCATATTTTTTTCTGATTTTGATCCCTTGATAAGTTTAACTGAAGAAAAAAGTTAAAAATGATTAATATTTGCATAAAATTAACCTAGTTCTAGACAGTGGTTTCAGGTTTAAAAACTCAACTTATTTCTGACCATTGACCATAAAGAGATGTAAAGATACTTAGAAGGATCAGAGAAGATTGTGCTGGGAGTCCAGAATTATTATATTGGAAAGGGGAAACTGTGGCCGAGTGTTCATAGAAAACTGAGTTATATAATAATAGGAGCTAGTCTAGTTATTTTGAGTTGTGATTTTAAACTAGTCAAGCAGGGGTAAAATATTTTCTTGTAATTTTTATTTCGTCAAACAAGATTTGAATTTGGATGATAATTTTCACTTTTCAGATAAGTTAAGAAGGATATGATCATTTCTTTAGACAAGTGATAAAGATCGGGTATTCTTCTTTTATAAAAGGGATATTATGTCCTCTATGGTACAGAGAATCCTTTTTTTGTAAATAAAACATTGCAAATCCGGAAACAAGTAAATCTGGGGGGAAATACAATTTCATTAAATAAATCTGATATTTCTTTAACAAGCATTAGCGCACTGGAAAAGGACGACTCCTACTGCTTTTGATCTTATGATTATTAGGGAGATAACTGCTCAAATACTGAATCTTAAAATTAAAATTTTTTTTATTACTAGGTTCCGAGGGCTCTTCTTACCCCGCCTCCCTAGAGGTTCCTGGTGCAGGACAGTTTGAGCAGGGTGAAGGGCATGGAGTTGGAGCTGAGGGGATTATTGGATTCCCTGGAGTACCCAACACAGACCAGATGTTCCAGGAGGATCAGGTAGGAACATGTTTTAATCTAGTATTCCTGGAACCTAATTAAATAAATTTGAACCATGCCCACTGCCAGTTCAAATTTGAACCACTGATTCAATTCCTTCCATTATCCTTAACTTATAATCATTGGTTTAAGTATGTAGTTAAGCTACGTAGTTCAAATTCATTAGATTAGGTCCTGGTTGACCGTTAAACAATTGATCAGCAAGTAGGGGCTGTTGGGATCAAAGCGCAGTATTGTAGAATTTGAGAAATAAGGGTTCGTACTAATTTTAAGTAGATGAAACTTATTTCGATTCTTTTTTTTTAGTTTTCTTTGATGTAACTCTATAGCAGATTCGCAAAGTAGATGAAACTTATCTGATTCTTTTTTATTAGTTTTCTTTAATGGAACTCTATAGCAGTTTCCCATCGCGAAATATTGGATGTTTTTTCTCTTGCTCATCTGATATATACTTTTTTATACTGATTCTCGGTCTAGAATACTGGGTTTTTACCTAACACTCCCGTCTGCTGGTCTTTTCAATCCACTGTTTTTGTCAAATTTTATAGGGGTAATCTGAGCTGAAAACTTAAGCATTGGATACCTTTAATCCCGATCTCCAATGTGGACACTTTAAATTTCCTTCCTAATCTGCTCTTTTTCTTTTTTTTTCGCCCTGCCAGTTTCCGACCAATGAGAGTTCACTCATTTAATTGCGGGCAAAATTTCAAATTTTCCGGCTTCTCTGATTGGCTGTTCATGTATCTCCGAACCCCACTCGATTGGTTGAGTTAAACACACTTATGTCGATACAAACTTAAGATTAAATTAATCTCGAAATTAACAAAAAGAGAAGATCAAGCATTTATCTCGATGTCCACATTTTAATGTTTTCAGCTCTGTATTCTTAAATTTTATGTTATTTTGTAAACAATTATATTTGAATAACGATAGTTAAAAGTTCGTTAAGGTGCTGGCAAAGCGCATTGGTGCTTTTCGTTTTAGACTTTAATTGTGCTACAACTCTCTTCAGACCGGTTTAATTGAAATAAAATTGGAATTTTAGTGAATATAGGGTTTTTGCACTTCTAAGGTCAAAGTGTGTAGTCATTTCTTATTTTTCTAAAACTGTTATACAAGGACTTCAACAAATAAAAAAGCACTGGGTGCTTTGCTTGTTTTTATAAAAAATAACTTGGAACAAAAAAAGAAATGAAAACATATTATAAGTTTTTTTCAATGTTTTCAGCAGAAGAAGTACAAACTAAAAGTGGAATAGTGGAAAGTGTAAAAAAATTACCTGGATAATTCTTAAAAAAACGCATCTTTAAACCTTTTTGAAAAAAGAAGTTAACGTCTTTCTACTTCTTGAAATTTCACTTGCTGTGTTCCCAAGTCTTGTTTTAATGGGAATTTTTGTCGCCCCGAACTATTCTGATGCGGAATTTAATTTAATTAAATGTAAAAGTAGTCAGTTTAATGATAACATCGGATAAAAAAATTTAAATTACTTTATGTTGTTTTGGGGGAAGGGGGGGGTGTGTATAATTTATTGTTCAACATTGTTCAAACTTTCACTGAAAAACGATAATAATACTTTTTTATGACTGTTACACAAATTTAGAGAAAGAATATCATGGGAGAGTGGGGGGTGTGGGGATGTTCTGTCCTATCTAATACTACTTAAGTTTAAAAATGTTTGTGAATGTTGTGTATCTCAGAACTATCCAAAGAAGTTAGGTATCACACGAAGTTAGTTTGTCTGGGAGTATATACAACTAATTTAATACAAAGAGATGAGTAGTTTGGTTAATTATAATTATCTTACTATTAATATTAAGTAGGAATTGTGCGTTAAAAGAACGTTACATATACGTCATAAAACGTCGTAGAGATGAGCAATAATTTGGAACTTTTTAGCTCCTTGGATCCTAATCCACACAAATATGCTGATCCACGGATCCTGATCCGAGAAGCCTTTCTATTTATTAAACAGAAAAATAAGCGAAACAAATCCGGATCCACATCAAGATGAAATAGATCCGAAGCATATTATTAATTCGTAAATATTTTGGTTATTATAATGTTAGTTGATTCACTCCAGAAGTGCTAAATATTTTAGTTATTATTTTTATAGAACTCTTCATATGACTAAATACTCCAATTCTGCCAGGAATGTGAGAAACAAGAAAGAATTAAAATAAACCTTATGTCAGGAAATAGGAAAATAAGATAATTCGCTTTAACATTTCTTTTTTATGATACGCTATATAGGGGAGAAGTGGGGGGACGTCAAAGGTATTTTTCAGTAAAGAGGTTGTTAGTAATTTCTTAAAATTGTAAGATGAAAATAACGAAAGTTACAAACAAAATTCAGATTTAAAAAAATGTTTTAATAAAAAAATAAAATTTTCCGCATCTTTTTTTCAAATAAGCTACAAGACTGTTTATTGGTTTTCCATTGAAGTAAATCTTTAACAATTGGATGGGGAAAATCATTTGACTTAGTTAAGTTATCTTAAATGTTAAAGTTTTTTTTTTTTTTTGGGAACGGGGTATTTTTATGCAGTGCTTGTGAAAAAAGGTCAATTTACGGATCACCAACTAAAGACACAATATGTCCTTCGAATGTTGGCCTTTTTATGCCTAGTATATTGGACAATATAGAGTTCTTTATTAACTAAACTTTGGGGGAAAGAATGAATTGTTGGGGGAAAGTTTTAACAAAGGATTTAAGGTTACTGAAAAGACTGAAAAGTGTTAAGGATGATTATATGTTTGTTTGTAAATTTAGTTAAATCTTTT
This sequence comes from Eurytemora carolleeae, assembly GCF_000591075.1. Taxonomy (NCBI): domain Eukaryota; kingdom Metazoa; phylum Arthropoda; class Copepoda; order Calanoida; family Temoridae; genus Eurytemora; species Eurytemora carolleeae. The sequence continues at coordinate 56,994 of NW_019396392.1, forward strand.
AAGGGCGAATTTTGAAAAATCCTAAAGAATTTGGCTTGAAGGTGCATATTTTGTTTAAACAGTGTAGTGTAAGCAGAAAAGCCTGTAGTATGAGTAAGTGTAGGCTGAGGAGCCAACTTTTCTTTTTTATCTTGTTTTCAAGTTTACTTCGTGTCAAATTGTTCTCAAACTTAATTTCTATTTAGTCTCCTGTAGACTTAGGGGAATTTGTTTCATTGTTCATACTTTTGTATTCNCATGGTACATGTTAGTACTAAAAATTCTACAATGCACATTCTCATAAAAAAAATTTTCATCTGTTTATTTTTCTTCACTCTTATTTTTTGCTAACGTAAAAAATGTGTTGTATGGCAAATAAATGCTTAGTGCCCCTTCCCCCAACTGTATTCCTCTTTTCATGCTTGATCCATGCTTGTACAGTGAACACGTACTGTATTGTGATTTGTAATGTAAACAAAAAATTCTCATAAAAAAATTATAATTTGACTTTTAAAATTTTATTTTGTGACAAAGTCAAAAGATGTTTTATAAATACAAATTATTTGAAAAAATGTCAATTAATGATTAAAAAAGAAATTCTTTACTCAAGTAATTTCTCAATGTTCTATTTATAACACATTTAACTGTCGTTGGTTTTACGCTTGATCAATATGAAATGATGCAGCTTAAAATTTTTCCTGATAAATATTATTTTAATTCTAGCGTATTGGTGACTAGCATATCTAAAAAATACTTTAATTCTAGCATATTGGTGGCTAGCATATCTAAAAAATACTTTAATTCTAGCATATTGGTGGTTAGCATATTTAAATAATACTTGTTTCATCCTAAAATTCGCGAATTCTTTTGTTTCGCTGAATTAAATCTTGAAGTCTATNGTGGAGGGGGGGGAGGTCATATACACTTATTGACCCCTATCTCCTAGGTTTACCAGGAGGTAGTGTACACAATGACTTTTAACTATTACCATTGCCAACCCCCTCCCCCCTCTTACCACTTCAAAATAAGGCAGTTCTGTACATACTAAGCTATAGTTATCAGCTGCTTCGACAATAAGTGCCATTTGGGTCTTATTTTTTACAATATTGATTTCAATATTATTATGTAATTAGAGATAGTAGCTTTTGGCAAAAAAGAAAAGTTTTGTCTAAATTTTGAATGTATAATTTATAATGGGCTATCTTTTTTTAACTGATTGTCCAGTAAGCAAAAAATAATAAAAAAACCAGCTCAGTCTTAATTTTTTTCTATAAATGGCTTCTTTTGTTTTGATAGTTCTTGATTTCAGTGTTTTTGGAATTAAACAGGCTTCATTATAAAAATCAGATATGTGTATGATCTTTATAAATTTGTTTAAATTCAAAAGTAAAAACAAAGAAATACAGTTTATCAGCATTTTCGTCAGAATATCCATTTTTCAAAGCTGAAAAATCAATTTTTTTGCTCAACATTTTGTGCGTCTTTTAACCCTAATATTTCTTTATCTTTTAAGATAAACAAAGATGAATAAAGATGGTGCCCAGTTCTATAATGTCACCCCATTTATCCGTTATACTGTAGTTTAACACATCCAGTACTCTTTGCTGAACAAATATCCTCGATATTGAATATTAAATATACATATATAAGATATATACATATAGAACAGAACATTTCATTGGCAAATATTCAATATTAAATATACATATGTCAGATATATACATATAAAACAGAACATTTCTTTGGCAAATATTTAATATTAAATATACATATATAAGATATATACATATAGAACAGAACATATTCAATAATAAGATATAAGAAAATAAGTTTTAAAAACGTGATTTGAAGTTTTATTGTATCAACATTATGTTTCATGGGTATGCATTCTTCAGGATACTAATTTGGTGATTTCTTAAAATCTTTGGGGGATTTTTAAAATCTTTTAGGTAGATTTTTAAAAATAAAACTATTGACAAAATAGGATTTTACAAAAAATAATTGATGTAATCACAGCAAATTCATTATATCCAAATAGATTGTTAAGTACAATAGATGGCAACGTAGAATTTGTACACTCTCAGTACAGTTGTATTCTGTCGTCACAAGTGTCAATTCAGTTTTGTGTCCGACAAAAATATCAATAATAGTGATAATTTTAGAATAAAGTGCTTTTCTTACAGTAAAATAAGTGCAATTTTGTGTATTTTTTTAGTTTCTGTTTTTATTTAATCTTAGAAAACATGTCATCTAATCTGAGACAATTTCGTTTTCTTTGTTATATTTGACACTTGTGACGTTGTGTATAATATGTTAATTTCTCTGTTGCCACCTATTGTACTTGATAATCTATTTGAATATATCTAATCACCAGTTAGCAAGCAAAAACTTCTCTTCGTTTCAGTACTTTCCCAAGGATTTCCGATCTTTTATTTAAAAGAAAGTTGTGGTCAGATTTTAGGATGCATGTTCTTTCCAGGTTGTACACTGTACAGGTTACAAAATTTGATGTCGGGATGGTATGATATGCCTTTGGCTAAGATAGACCAGTTTATTTCAGATGAAGCATTTTTGTTTTTATTTCCCAGAAGTGTTTTGAAAGGCTGGTGCTCAGTTTCTGTTTTTTTAACCCTGAGTGAAAAAATATGGTTGTGCAATGTGTATCTCTCTTTAAAAGTGTTTGATGTGAGAGGCACTCTCTTCTGAGTTCTCAGAACCTGTTTTTGATGTAACTTCAGCTCTATATATAATTGACTTTGACAAACATTCTCCGCGCAGACGACAAGACAGTACACCTTTTTTACAATTACAGTTGGGTGCATTTGTTCCTAGATATATACGGCAAATATTCATTACTAGGCTTTTAAGCGCTTCGGGCCCATCTTCTATCTCAACTTTTAATTGTGGCGTTATCTGTAAGCTTCTCCTCTTTGTACAGTATAAAATAAAAACAAAAAAAATTCGCGGATTTGCTAATATTTTTTCGCGCATTTTCAAAATTTTACAAAAATAAAAAACTTTCAAGCACAAATTTTTAGAATTTTAATCATGTATAAACCTTCCCTGGAGTCTCGTGAGGTCCCACACAAAATTTGGGCTTGATCGGTTCAGCCGTTTTGACGTTTATTGGATGCAAACAAACTAACTAACAGACAAGATAAATTTATATATGGATATAAGAATTCGGAATAAATTTTTACTCTTTTCAATTTTATTGATGATTAAATAGAATGTACACAATTTTCAAATGATCCTCCATGGCTGTATGGCTGATTTAAAATGGTACCGTTAAAACATTCTAGTGTTTTAAAATGGGTTAATTTCAAATTGCAGTTTAAATTGCGGATTTATGCTATTGGGAAATTGTTCTAATTCAACTAGTTATAAGATAGAAAAATTACTAATTAAAGTTGATTTTATTGATGTTTGAAGTCTTAGCATTTTGTTGTTCTACCTTTATTACAATTTTTTATTGAATTTTTCATACATTTGTTTGTTTGCTAAAAGTTGTTTTTGTACTTAGATCTTTGTATTCGACTGTGTCTGTTAAATCAAAAGAAAGTTTTATTTTTGCACTGGAGTGGGTATCAGATTTCAAAATATTATTCAAATTCCATACTAACAGGGGTTCTTTTTAGTTTGAATTATCCAAAAATTTTACATAATCAGACTTTATTTTTTGTTTTTTTTTTATTAGAGGGTTGAATTTAGAGCAAACCAATAAATAAGACCAAACAGATTACGTACAGTCGTCTTCCTGGGTAATTTAAAATTAACTTAGAACTATTTGACTTATACAATCATTAAGTGATTGTCATGTGAATTTAGGTGACCCTCCATTAAGGTTACCCTTAAACATTAATCTGATCAATAATGACTTTTAAAGCTTAAAATTGTTAAATTATTTTAATGTATCAAATGTTTCTGAAACAAGAAATTTAAACTGGAAACAATCAGTTTTAAAAAAGAAAAACATGGATATCTAATTTATACTTTATTAGACGAAGCTGTAAAGGATACCGTTGTAAATCGGTTACTTTACGTTTACAGGCCCTTCAAGTCTATCTTCAAGTCTATCTTCAAGTCTATCTTCAAGTCTATCTTCAAGTCTATCTTCAAGTCTATCTTCTGACTTGAATTGTATAAACTTGACGATTTTGCAAGAAAGAAAAAATAAGCTACCAGGATCTATTAATTCAAGTCAAAACGTGAAAACAAATTATTTAGTCCTCTTTGATTTTGAATGCAGCGCACAAAATCATATTTATCACTCAAACTTCTTGTTGTTTACAGACATATTAGGTAACATAATACTTTTTTTGATATCTTGTTGTTTTAGGCTGGGGGAGGGGGCGGATATTTGTTTCATGGTGAGGGGAATATGGTGTTATGGTTAAATTTAGTTTATTATTCTTCTTTGTTCTACCCAATGTTAAAGAATTTTCTTTATTTTCTAAAGTGTTGATTTCTTACAAGACACCCTGTATTTAAGTATTTTCTCAGAAGACACCATGTATTAGAATGTTTTTGAGGCGTAACAGGATGTTTTTGACCCGGGCTTACCACAATAGCCACTAAACATGTCAGTTTAGAGTTTACAGGGGAAATTGGAAAGCCAAGCGATGTATTCTATTATATGAAGCTGAGATGCATTTTATATGGGTCGTTTTCACTTTATAGAATTGTTTTTAAAACTATCGTTTTTTGAAAAAGTTCGTCGTTTGGTCAACGAAAGTATAGGTCGTTTTTAATTTTTGACGATCATTAACGATGACCATTTTTAAGGCAAAATACATTTTTTTGGTCAGGAAAATATTCAGGTGTTTTCACCTCGATAAAAAAAAACATACAAGACAACATTCATAAACTTATCTTCCTGAAAATAAATGAAATTAATAGTCTTAAAAGTCAGATTCATTGGCGAAATTTTTTTCCTTCAAAAAACCTGAAAGAAACGAAAAAGGATTTTTTTTCGATTGTTTTTAAAAACGATTATAACTCTATTTGTATGTCGCGCTTTTGTGAGTTCTAAATGTGCGACCTCAATTATGCGTCCTAAATTAATTAATCCTCAATATTGCGTCCTCACTTAAGAATTTTCAGTAGTGCTTCATCAGTTTTGTGTCATCATTAGTGCCTACTATTTTTCATCTCGACTGTTGATAATCTTTCCAGCGAATAGAATCTATTTCTAATGAAACTTGAATGTTCAGGAAAAATGTTACATTTTCACAGGTTTTACTTGTAGATAGATTTAAACTAGTTTTAATACTTGGAACAAACTATGCACTGCTTATCTAACAATGTAAAAACAAATACGATAATTTTTAAATAAATTACTTTAAAACACACGAGATTTAACTCTTCAAAATATATTTTGATAATATTAATGAATTTTAAAATGTATGCAGAGTAAAATAGGAATTAAATATGGTAAATAAGGACTTTATTTACTTATACCTATAGGTTGAATTAAAGAATTAACAACATAAACCCATCTAGGTCCAGAAAACAGCGACAGTAACTTAAAATTTTTGTCATCCCCTCCCCCCCTCTCGCCTCTTTGTGTACTCCAAACGTATAAAAAATTATCTCTAGAAGTTTTTCAACTGTCTCCTGTCTAGGCTAGGTCTATAAACGATGTTAAAAGGAGGGAAGGGAAGGAGGGCCGGACAATTTTACCTCCGTGCAAATTGTCCTTTATATGTTTGCAGGGGTGTATCATTTTTGGAAAAATCCCCCCCCCCTCCAGTATATTAGATTCATTTAAGCATAGCTCCGAAATTATATTTTCCCGCTAAATTTCGATTAAACGTTCTGTTTTTATTTAATCTTAGAAAACATGTCATCTAATCTGAGACAATTTCGTTTTCTTTGTTATATTTGACACTTGTGACGTTGTGTATAATATGTTAATTTCTCTGTTGCCACCTATTGTACTTGATAATCTATTTGAATATATCTAATCACCAGTTAGCAAGCAAAAACTTCTCTTCGTTTCAGTACTTTCCCAAGGATTTCCGATCTTTTATTTAAAAGAAAGTTGTGGTCAGATTTTAGGATGCATGTTCTTTCCAGGTTGTACACTGTACAGGTTACAAAATTTGATGTCGGGATGGTATGATATGCCTTTGGCTAAGATAGACCAGTTTATTTCAGATGAAGCATTTTTGTTTTTATTTCCCAGAAGTGTTTTGAAAGGCTGGTGCTCAGTTTCTGTTTTTTTAACCCTGAGTGAAAAAATATGGTTGTGCAATGTGTATCTCTCTTTAAAAGTGTTTGATGTGAGAGGCACTCTCTTCTGAGTTCTCAGAACCTGTTTTTGATGTAACTTCAGCTCTATATATAATTGACTTTGACAAACATTCTCCGCGCAGACGACAAGACAGTACACCTTTTTTACAATTACAGTTGGGTGCATTTGTTCCTAGATATATACGGCAAATATTCATTACTAGGCTTTTAAGCGCTTCGGGCCCATCTTCTATCTCAACTTTTAATTGTGGCGTTATCTGTAAGCTTCTCCTCTTTGTACAGTATAAAATAAAAACAAAAAAAATTCGCGGATTTGCTAATATTTTTTCGCGCATTTTCAAAATTTTACAAAAATAAAAAACTTTCAAGCACAAATTTTTAGAATTTTAATCATGTATAAACCTTCCCTGGAGTCTCGTGAGGTCCCACACAAAATTTGGGCTTGATCGGTTCAGCCGTTTTGACGTTTATTGGATGCAAACAAACTAACTAACAGACAAGATAAATTTATATATGGATATAAGAATTCGGAATAAATTTTTACTCTTTTCAATTTTATTGATGATTAAATAGAATGTACACAATTTTCAAATGATCCTCCATGGCTGTATGGCTGATTTAAAATGGTACCGTTAAAACATTCTAGTGTTTTAAAATGGGTTAATTTCAAATTGCAGTTTAAATTGCGGATTTATGCTATTGGGAAATTGTTCTAATTCAACTAGTTATAAGATAGAAAAATTACTAATTAAAGTTGATTTTATTGATGTTTGAAGTCTTAGCATTTTGTTGTTCTACCTTTATTACAATTTTTTATTGAATTTTTCATACATTTGTTTGTTTGCTAAAAGTTGTTTTTGTACTTAGATCTTTGTATTCGACTGTGTCTGTTAAATCAAAAGAAAGTTTTATTTTTGCACTGGAGTGGGTATCAGATTTCAAAATATTATTCAAATTCCATACTAACAGGGGTTCTTTTTAGTTTGAATTATCCAAAAATTTTACATAATCAGACTTTATTTTTTGTTTTTTTTTTATTAGAGGGTTGAATTTAGAGCAAACCAATAAATAAGACCAAACAGATTACGTACAGTCGTCTTCCTGGGTAATTTAAAATTAACTTAGAACTATTTGACTTATACAATCATTAAGTGATTGTCATGTGAATTTAGGTGACCCTCCATTAAGGTTACCCTTAAACATTAATCTGATCAATAATGACTTTTAAAGCTTAAAATTGTTAAATTATTTTAATGTATCAAATGTTTCTGAAACAAGAAATTTAAACTGGAAACAATCAGTTTTAAAAAAGAAAAACATGGATATCTAATTTATACTTTATTAGACGAAGCTGTAAAGGATACCGTTGTAAATCGGATTATTTTTTCATTGTCAAAAACAATTAATATTTTTAATTCAAAATGTCCTCTAAATATTTGATATTAGTTTACAAAATATTTACAAATATGAATATTATCCTTATTAGTGTGCTTCAGATCCGATTTAAGGAGATTAAACGCATTGTATTAGAAATTATTTTTCTTAAGGGACAGTCGACGCAATTTCAAGTGGCATGCCATTTAAAAAGTGCCATATTCACAACGGTACCCTTTAAACCTGTTTTTGAGCAAAAATTAGGAAAATATTGTTTTCTGTTTGGAAATAATGTTGAATTATTTCAATTTCTGTTTTTTTTTTTGCTGCATAAATGTGAAAGTCAGTTAACCGCTGTTGTAAATAATCAGTTTTCTAATGAAAAAGATGGATAACTGTCAGGTTTGGCTCAGTCACAGGTTTCGAGCAGTGCAAAGGATCCATTTAATTTTGATGCGGATCTGGATCCGCATCCTGGATCCGCACTGGAAAAAATGGATCCGGATCCGGGTCCAGGTCATTTCTTTAAGATTTACTGAATTTTTTTAACAAAAAATAATTTTCAAATTTTTGTCTTATTTTTTCCGCTTAATTTTATCACAACTTGATAAACCATGCAGAAATAACGAAATTTTTATAATCTCTTTTTTTCAAAAGTTCAGAGTTGGGTTTAAGAAGTAAAATAAGTTTTTTTTGCAGTTTTTGGTTGATATTTTGTCCCCTTGGATCCGGATCCGTGGATCCGCATATGTTTGCGAATCCGGATTCGGATCCAGGAAGCCAAAATCTTGCGGATCCAAGGAATCCGGATCCTAAGCACTGGTTTCAAGGGTACTGTTGTGAATCAGTCTTGCCAGTCCACACAAAATACATTGAGGGTCAATTAAAATTACATAGACTTTAACCGAAAAATAATTTCTCGTGCGTTTGAAGCAAATTATTTCTTTTTAATCTTTGAAAGGTTGTTTTCCCCCAAAACTGAACTTAATAAAGTTTTTATTTGAAAAAAAAAAAGTTCACGGGAAAATATGTTTTCTTAATCAAAACATTTATAGCATTCTAAACATTCGTCGGTGTTGTGTTTTTGCAAAAAGAATTATCTGAGTTATTTTGTAATTTCAGAAATTCATATCAAATCCAAAAACTGTGATTTAAAGAAAAATGTTGGCAGAAAGACACTGAGACAAACTAGTTCGGAAAGTGTTAATTTTCAAAATCCATTTAATGGGTAAATGTCCAAAACTTGTTAATCCCTGCTGTACAGTTTTTTCCCCTAACTTTGTTGTATATAATCAACCCTTTAAAAGAATATACAAACTATGTAAATATTAGATTTACTACAAATCATATTGATGTACATAAAAAAGCCTATTGTAAATCATGTACATCGTACAGTTGAATATGAAACTTTCTTTTTAATCGGTCGTTTTTTTAGGAGGGGGGNAACAGTTTGTCTATCTTGACATAAGATAAGATATATTGAAGTGAAATTACTTTATTGAATTTGCCCTTTACATGTCTTCCTGCGAACTTGAAGTTTTGAAAATTTTAAATTTTTGAAAATTCCTTTTCAATATTTTAACTGCTAAAGGTTCTAAAATATGTATTCTGGAAAGGTGAAAACATATTTAGGATAAATCAGTTTTTATTATATCCGAGTTATTCTGAGCCATTCTTTCAAGCTTTTTTCTCTTTGCTGTATAAAATCTGCAAATCGCTTTTAGAAAAACAACAATTGGAAGTTTTCAAGCTTGTGAACAAAGTTGCAAGCAATCCACGCGAATTTTGGCAATAATTCTTGAAAGTTAAAGCTTATAAATAAGTGCCTCAAAGATGAAAAATGTACATGTCTTGGACCATAAAAATGTATTAGTGATATAAAGATATCAAGCCAAAGGCTTAGGCCTAACAAACTGGATCTATGTGTAAGATTTAAAGGATGTCATTAGACATTTTGTTGACTGTCCCTTTAGGCTAATGTTTAGATAACAAGTATGACAAAGGGGGTTTTCTAACCATTACGTTCTCTATTGTTTTTATATTATTATCAGTGTTTGTTTGTATAAATAATTATTCAGTTTTCCTTCAATAAATGTTTGTTTTTACTTACTCCCTCCTTTACTTTAACTTTGCTTTAGATTTATTGTTAAATTAATTCATTATTCATTATTTATTACATCTTAGATACGGTATTTTTCAAGGTTCCATTTATTACATCTTAGAAATGGTATTTTTTAAGGTTACATTTATTACATCTTAGATAGGATATTTTTTTAAGGTTACATATAGATAGGGTATTTTCAAGTTTCCTATCATTACATCTTGGATAGGGTATTTTTAAGGTTATATTTATTACATCGTAGGTAGTGTATTTTTTGAGGTTCCATTTATTGCATCTTAGATGGGTATTTTTAAGGTTACATTTATTACATCTCAGATAGGGTATTTTTAAGGTTACATTTATTACATCTCAGATACCGGGTATTTTTAAGGTTACATTTATTACATTGAAGGATATTTTTAGTAGTTACATCTTAAAAAATGGGAAGGGGGCTTTAGTTTTATGATTATACCATTGTATTGAGTGGAGATTTTAGTTTTATGATTATGATAAAGTTTTTTTTATTAATCTAAATTTTTTGTATTTCAGTAAATAGACCCTTAAAAGGTAACTCGCTAGTTTCATTCAAAAATCCTCACGTAAATTGTCGGCACATTTTTAAACTGAGCTAGAAGTTCTATTGCAGCACTTCTCAAGCTGAGCTAGAAGTTCTATTGTATCACTTCTCAAACTGAGCTAGAAGTTCTATTGCAGCACTTCTCAAACTGTGCTAGAAGTTCTATTGTATCACTTCTCAAACTGAGCTAGAAGTTCTATTGTATTACTTCTCAAACTGAGCTAGAAGTTCTTTTGTATTACTTCTCTGCATTTCACTTATTTGTAAAAGAATAGAAGTTATGAGGTTTTTTATCTTTTGTGTCTTTTCAGTGCCGAGTAATGAACAGTGTTGGGGCTTAAGGTTTAGTATAATATCTCATGGGAACAAAAACACTAATAGAGACTTATATCAGATATATATCTTTCTTTCAAATCTTTTCTGCAATTTTTTTTAATGTTGAGTTGATATAAAAGAGTTTAGAAAATATTTTTCGCAATTCTCCTGGGTATTTTTTTCCAGGTTGAAAAATTTATTTATAAAATGTCTTAATTATGACTGCTTTGGTTATATTTAAATTACTTGATGACACTTTTTTGAGCCTTTTTTAAATGATTTAACTTAGAAATAACTGCTAATGTGTTAAAGAATTTTATTTAGAAAAAACTTCTTACTATTGACTTACAATGTTAAATCACTCAGTTGATATATATATTTTGTTTTGAAGATAATATAAATAATTTCTGCAAAATAATATATGCAATTTTGCAAATTCTCTGGGTTTCTGCTTATATGTTTGAATCCAATGAACGAAGCTAACAGCTGAGCAGATTAAGCCAAAAAACGTTGAGGCAACTCTATTGATCCCATGGAAGGTTTATGGCGGGTTGAAGTTAAAAAATGTGGCCAGAAAAAAATGTCGAAACTTTACCATGTTTGAAAAGAAAACAACAGTAAAGTTCGCAAAAATTTGAGAATGATTAAAAATTATATGCAACTTTGAAAGATGATAAAAATAATATTTGCAAAGTATATTTTTCACATGTAATTGAATTTAAAAGAACTACTCATGTTTTTTTTATATACTTTCGTGGATATATTTTATATCCAAACATTCTTGAGAGTTCAACGTGGGAGAATTTAAACCAAATATTTGGTTTAAATATTCTTTAATTTTGAGAATTTTGCTCGCACAAATTTCTGAATTTAGACAATATGAACGGTATTGTCAACATTGATTACTTATAAATATGTACCTGCCTATAGATAAAAAGATTAACTCATTTGTGCATGCTTTTGTTACAAAGAACAGATACAAGATCCAATATTTAGACAAGACTTTTATTAGAGGGGGGGGATGTGGAAAAATAATGAATTTAGGGGTAAACGTAACAAAAAGAAGAAATTTGACATTAATCTGATTAAGTTCTACACCCCTTGAAAATGAAAATGCAGTCATAACCAGAAAACAATGGCATAGGAAGACGACATTCTTGCAATACCTTTGATTTTTTTAAAAGCAAATAGTTTTTCTAGATTTACTAATTTAGTGATGTGTTCAGTTTCACCTGCATAATTGCTGTGTATCATGCTCATTGGATATTCAGAGTTTTTTGGTTATCACTGTAGATATTATTGAAGCTTTCTTTGAATTATGAAAATGTGTACCTTATCCATGGCCCATATATTAAAAAGTGTTCTGGTGCCTTCAATGAGTTATTTTTATATTAATTTTCTCAAGGTTTGGATGGGTAGAACATTAAGATTATTGATTTTTGTTAGAAAGGAATCACTTGAATGGCTTATTAGTGTTTGAACAATTATTTCCTTTGGTTAGAAACCATTTGCTACCTCATCAAAATCTCAAAGAGAATAATATTAGAAGTAGATAGATAGTTGATAGATGGATAGATAGATGGATAGATAGATAGTTGATAGATGGATTGATAGATGGATAGATAGATAGTTGATAGATGGATTGATAGATGGATAGATAGATAGTTGATAGATGGATTGATAGAATGATAGATAGATGGATAGATAGATAGTTGAAAGATGGATTGATAGATGGATTGATAGATAGTTGATAGATGGATTGATAGATGGATTGATAGTTGGATAGTTGATAGATAGATAGTTGATAGATGGATTGATAGTTGGATAGTTGATAGATGGATTTATAGTTGGATAGTTGATAGATAGATAGTTGATAGATGGATTGATAGATGGATTGATAGATGGATAGATGATAGATGGATAGATGATAAATGGATAGTTGATAGATAGATAGTTGATAGATGGATTGATAGTTGATAGATGGATTGATAGTTGNTGGGGGGGGGATAAAGGTTAATGTGGGGAAAGCTAAGAGGAAACCAAGTGCCACTGGAGTGGATTGGGAAAACCTAAGAGGTTTATAGGAAAGATAGAATTATATTTATTTTTAAGTGGAACGTACTCCGTACACTGAAATATTGTTTACTAGTTGAAGTGCCTGGCGTTGCCTGTGGACATTTTTTTTAATTAAAAAAAATTTGATTTTTGAAGAAAAAACTCAAACTTTTTAGCCTATGTTACCCACGGGGTACCCATGGGTCCCCAGAAAAAAAATTCAATTCATTCGGTCCAGCCGTTTGGCCAGGTATAGCTAACATACAAACAAATATTTATGAGCGAAGAGCTTTATTATATAGAAGAATTGTTCAGGTTGCAAAATATAAAGAAAAGAAAAATTATTTTAAGTTTTTAAAATTTATCCATAATCTGCGAATTATTTTTTTGTTATAGATTTTCAATGTACAAAAAAATGCTCGTACGGAAATACATAATTTAAAAGCTAAAAATATTAGTTGTCAGAATCCATTTTATTCTGATAGGGATCCGGATCCAAGTCTTTAATATTTCTTAAAGATTTACTGTTTTTTTCTAAACAAAAGAAGAATTTTTATGCTAAAACTTGATGAACCATTCAGAGATACGGTCATGTTTGTTAATCTTTATTTTTTTTAACAGTTCAGATTTGGGGTGTCAGAGTAATATGTTTTTTTGACAGAAGCATAGTATTTTTAAAAAAAAACATGTTTTGCATAAATATCTTGAAAAAAGGCAAATTTCAATTTTTTAACTAATTACTTTCCTGCATGTCACAATGCATATTATGCACATCAAGATTTTATCAGCAATAATGATATACAACACAACACATACAATGCATACAATACATTGATATCATACAACACATACATGCATAGAATACATACAATACGTTGATATCATACAACACATACAATACATACAATACATTTCAATCCTCTAATACATTGCAATCATATGATACATAGCAATCATACATTACATTGCTATCGTACAATACATGCAATCATACGATGCACAGTAATTATACAATACATTGCAATTATACAATAATATGTTATGAATGGGAAGTTTACGAAGGTGAACCAAATTTTAAGTAAAAATCATCGATCTTCTTGATTTTGACCTAATTTTAGATTATGACCTGCACAGAGTATAAAGTGTGTAACTAATTATTCATCTCATTAACTTGGAAGACGGGGAATTAGTGTTGTGTAATGACTGGGGTAATTACTCCACCTGAATCCCTTTAATCTTGGTAATGACAGGAATTCTTAGATATCTCTAAGTTTCTTATATTATTGTTTAAGAGACAGAACACCGAGAGGAAAATTTGGAGAGGGGATCTCATTCAGTCATTCAGATATTATTGCCTTGTGTTGATATTTAGATTAAATAAAAACTTAAGTAAGAAAAAGGGATGTTATAAACCAAAAATAAAAAATTTGAAATTTTTTAAGAACAACATAATCCAGATGATAGGAGTAGACGAAAATGTCGGAAAAATAGAAATTAAAATGAGGAAAAAAAATAGATAAAAAGTCATAAAAATTCTCTGAGGATTGAAGTTACTTAGTTTATAATTGTACACCTAGTTGTATAGTTAATACCCTTGGTTATATCCTATAAACTCACTTATTAAATGGCGCCCGCAGAGAAATTGTATTCCACCGCAGTATATGGTTAGAACTGAGCAACCAATCTGTTTAGATTAAAAAAATTTAATTATTTTCAAAAGGCTCTTCAAAAATCTGATAAGTCAAACATAATTAAAAATTTTCTGTTTAAAAGTTTATAATTTTTACAATTCTAAAAGTAATAAGAAATTAAAAAGTTAAAAGAATATTCAAAAAGCTTCTCCAATCTATATTTTGTTTGAGATGATTTAATATTATATTTATGCTAAGAAAGTTCAACAAAGTAAAGATCCGCCCTTTCCGTTTTTGAAATCCCTCTTCAAATAAAAAATCTTTTCCACTAAGATATTCTTTTTGGTAATTAAATTTAAGACTAGAGAAAAGAAATACAATTTTGCTATACTAGAAATTCAAGGCGCTTCGCGTCCTTCTTTCTAGGCTTTTATGGCGCTTTGCGCCCATCTTCTATTTAAATTGTGAACATGTTCTTTTTGTTCACATTTTAAAACAAAGAAGAAAAAAATTTTGCGGATTTAAAAAAAAAATTCGCGGATTTTCAAAAATTATTTTTTTTTACTAAATAAAAAACCTTTAAAACACATTTTTTTATTTTGATCATTCATAAACCTTCCCTGGGGTCCCTAGATGTCCCACAAAAAATTTGGGCCCGATCGGTTCAGCCGTTTTGTCCTTTATTGGATACAAACAGACAGACAAGCCAAATTTATATATAGATTACAATATACAGGGTTACCCACAAAAGATTATACTTTAATGTTGACCTGAAACTCGTTTAGATGTGACAAACTTGAAATAGTCTTTTCATGGAATATTTAATGCTTTTTCAAATTAAGACGCAAGTTGACAAATATCCATGAATATAAGAAATAAAAGTCAACAAATTCCGTACAGTCGTCTCTTAAGTCTCATCTTGTATTGTATATAATATATTGATTTCTGTCCTTTACCTGTTATATTTGAAGAGGTCTCAGCACTCATTTCCACGGAAAGATGGCTGATCTTTTATTTATTTATAGTTATTAAGCAGAGCTCTCTCATTGTTATATGCTTATTGATTGGTAATTTTATGTAGATTTCGAAAATTTAAAAAATTTAAATCTTGATGAAAATTGTTGCGTATTTTAGGACGGGGTGTATATTGGATTGGAGAAAAGTATACATTTTTAATACAGATCCAGGATTTATTTATGTTTCTTTCTTCTCAGCTCTGTTCTTTCAGCATTTCAATGATTTTATATATTCGGAAATATAAAACTATCTTTTTAAAAGTTTATTGAGAATGTGAAGCAAAATTGTTGCTAGAGTATTTGCTCACAAATTTAAATTATTAAACATGCCTTTCCTGGAAATTTGAAGAGTTTAATATAGTTTATAATAAGGTTAAGAAAGTAAAGTTTAATTATTAAAGGGATTGTACGCGTTATTTCAAACTTGTCTCTCCATGCAAAGATTGAAATGCAAGTTAACAACGGTGCCTTTAAAAGGTTAAGTATGAATTATATATCACTGTTAATGTTTTTAAACTGATTAATTTTAATTGTTTCTTTCTTTTGAAAAGTGACTTGCGCATTCAAACCTAGAAAAACAACAATATCTTACATATTTTTGATCAAATACATGTTTCAATGGTACTATTGTGAATCTGGCAGTGCCATATTTTTATGGAGGGTCCCTTACAGTTATTTTAAATATGCCTTTTTTACAAATATCATGAGTTCTATGGAATGACAGGGTGTTAAAACATAATTTTTGGATTTTAGATTGAAAAATACTCTCCTTTTATTTTAAACAAGCAGTCATTCCTGCTATTGCCAACCCCCAATCCTAAAAATAAAAACTTTGGGTTGATCAAGGATTTTTGAGAAATTTTAGCGTTTTCCCCAAAAATGTTTTCCGACATTAAAATATTTGAATATTGTTTTTGTGTACATCTATTCGATTTGTGATAAATGCAAATTTCGATCAAAAATTGTCTAAATTAAAAAAAAATTAAAATTTAGTTTTGGACTTTGAACGAGGGATTGTAAATAAACAGACTACATAGTGTACATAGCGTACATATTGTACATAAAGACACAACAGGGTAATTTTAGCATGCTTACATTTGTACGTTAACACTGGTATTAGGTTGCTAAAATGTTTTAAAATACTTTTCAAAGAATAATTTAAATCCTTTTCTCGAGAATTTTTCCAATAAATCTTCATTATTAAGTATTCTTATTAAAAATTTTCTCTGCCCAAACAAACAATAAGTAAATTTTTGGTCAAAATTTAATAACACATTTGTCTCCTTCATGATGATTTTTTTTATTCTAAAAAATGTTGGATCCGAATGCTATTCTGACGTATATTTCTTTTTGTTTGACTTTTTAATACATTTTTTTCTCGCTTTTTTAAATGAAACTTGATTGGGTCCGAAAAGATTAAGTCTTTTTAGAACTTAAACATTTTTTTTATATTATATTTTGGCGGCTGATAATTTTCGACTTAAATTCCGCAAAACGAAACGGATATGTAATAAAGAAAAATTCCTATCTGATGTATACCCTAAAATTTGTTATCATAACTATATATATATATATATTAAATGAAGTGTAAGCATGCTAAAAAATCCTGTACTGAACCCTCTAGATGAAAGATACAACTAAAAAGTTTCTGAATCTTCACCAGTCAATTAGTCCTATTATCAGAGAGACTATTACGACAGAGAAGACCCTGGTAAGTAAACATGATCCAGTAAACAGATATTTTGATGTTATGTCCTTTTTAATAGACTATTTTCACGTGCCTCTTGGCTCTAGTTGAAGAGGGCACGTCCGATTCACTATAGGTTCTTGAAGCCTCTATCTGAGTTACAATGAGGAAGATATCTTTGTTTTTCTATCTTAAGAATTGTTTAACGGTTTTCATGATGCATTCGAATGTCACTTTTATAGAAAAATCACAAATGAAAAGAAACACTTGGATATTAACTTTTGATCAGATAAAGTTTTAAAGGGTACCTTTGTGAATCGAATTGTCACTCTTAAAAGGGAAGGTCAAATAAAATTACGTCTACAATTAAGTTCTGTATGACTTTGCATAATAGGTTATAGAAGTTTTTAAAAGCCCAGTTTTTATTTTTAAAATTCATTCTTTGCTTGCTCTATGTCTCAAGGTTTAAGACATCAGAGCTGATGACTTTAGAATGGTGGATATCGGGATTAATGCTTAATCCACGCTTTTTCTTAATCTCAAGATTAAATATTGCTTGTTCTCCTCTCATTTTTAATCTCAGATTAATTATCCGATCAGGATTAAGGATATCCCATTCTAAAGTTTTCAGCTCTGAGCTGACACTTTAGAATGGTGAATATCGATCTCCAGATTAAATAATGCTTGTTCTCCTCTTGTTGATAATCTCCAGATTAATTAACCGATCGGGATTAAGGATATCCCATTTAAAAGTTCCCAGCTCCGATGACATCTAAAAAGTTCACAAAATTTTTTCTCAATAGACAGAATGAATATGAGATTGATTTAGTTGTATTTCTTATTTTGAAAACTTTGTTATTTCTTGATTCTTCCTGGTTATTGGAATAAAAAAGGGAAATCAACTGATATCAAATAAATATGATGTTCAACTAAAGTACATATTTTAAATATTTTACGTATTTTTTTTTCGTAACAAGACTTCACGTATGATCTTAATTAGACTAACATGTTGATGAAAAGATTAGAAAAGTTTTTTATCTTGTTATGGTCATAACACTAAATTTGCGGTTTGTACATATTTCATTTTTACACACATAGGTTGGAAAAATGAAGAATTTTGCAAAATTTTACATTTTGTATTTCTATATCTATGTTCATACCCTGTAGATTTAATTCAACCAAATATAAAACACTCTACTTTGCAATTCTGAAAACATCGTAATAAAGTGTCATATTACTCAGCAGTAAAATATGATATCAGACCAAGTTATATTTTAGATTCAAATATCTATATCCTTGTGTTTTTATCTTGTGGTGTTTAGATTTAAGGAATGTTTTAATTTTTATTTTTTTAGATTATTTAAAGAATAAATAATAATTTATAAATTGCTTAAAATATACTCTAAAAAATATTATACAAGTAATTAGATTAATAAATGGAAAAATAAAATTTTCACAAATTTTCAAATTTTGTTATTTCATCTTCATTTACCTCCTAATCAAAATGAAATTGATCCCTAGCACTGCTTTTATCTTCTTTACTTAAGTATTTTTGCTATTGTAGTTTTATTTATAGAATCATTATTTTCCAAATAATAAAACATTACCGGAAGAAATACTAAAAAATCTAAATCTTCCATTTTACAGTATTGCAATTTTAGTTGAAAATTAAAAAACCTCTTTATGAGTTTTGTTTGTTAACATTCTTCCTAAAAACTGCAGTACACTTTTCATGTAAACTGAAGTTATTAATTTTTATTGATGAATCCCCGCTTCACAACCCATCGAAACCTTCCTCTGTTCACTAATTTTGAAGATAACGTCGTTTTTCTACATTCAAAAATGATTGATTCTAATAATCCCTTGTTTTTTCGCAGTAGAAACAACAGTTGAAATTAGTCAGTTTTCAAAATTATAAATATTGATATCTAATTCATTATTGATCAGAGAAATCTTTCAAGGGTACCGTTGTAAATTGTGCATTGCCATCTTTGCATGAACAGTTACTTAAAATTACGCTTACAGTCCCTTTAATAAAATATTATTTTTTTTATTTTGAATTAAACTTTATCAGATATTTAATGGATGAGTTTTATATGCTTTATCTTTATTTTCTTTTTATTTTATGATTGAAATCTAAGGTTGCAGACCATTTTTTTATTTTTAAATTTTAACATCAAACATTCTTTTTAATATTTGGGAGTGGTTGATTTTGTTTATGTAATATTCTTTGTCCATGATAATGATTTATTAACATAATTTGTATTCCACAGTTCGGAAGAAGAAAAAAGGAAATATTATTTTAGTTTTGTACCTTCAGCTAAGAAAACTTCTTGTAGTCTCCTGTTTTTGGGAATTTTTAAAAAAAGAGAATATTTACGTTATATTGTTTTTCTACATACATCTATTTACGTAAGAAAAGTGTATCCAAAGAGGAACATAATTATGACTATGATGTATAATCTTATTAGGCTAATAAAGGATGTTGGACGGTTATTTATGGTTGCAATTTTTTTTACAACTACAAAGTTTTCAGAAAATGTTTTGAATTTTATTTCGAAGAAAAGAATCATATTTGGATTAGTACGAAATATCAATATTGAAGTTAAGTTTTAAGATTTTAAAATCCTATTTTTGAATTAATCCTGAAGGGAGGGGGGCGATGGGTTGATTGGGATAATATATGCCATAAAGAAATCTTAGTTTATAGCATGAAAGGGGCTTTACTAAAGATTTAAAATGCTGAGTTTGTGCCAGTGTTACTTTCAGGGGTAAAAACTCTTTTTTAACACAATGTAAATACTTTCCCACTGTCACCAAACAAGTTGGTTCACAAAATGTATATTTTTTAAATTTTAGTTTTGTTTACATTTGCGCCCCTGTTGACATTTTATTGAGGCTTCGTTTTAAGTTTATAAGCATTCATATTCTTAAGAAAATGTTGAACCAGCTTTATTTACAATTTTAAAATTGAAAAATGCTTGGTTTACACAATTTGGATTTGACGAAAGAAAGTTTATTCTTGAAAAGGAAAAGTAAGCTGACTTTCTTTAAATTGAATTGATTTTTCAAATTCTTTAAAATGTTTGTATCAGCTATATTTTTTATACTTTTGTAATCAGATAGAAAAATGCAAAGTAAATACAATTTTGCATTGACAAAGGGAGGCCTATGCCATGAAATAAAACAAATTAGCTGACATCTCTTTTTGAATGAATTTTTTTGGAATTTTTTTTGAGATATATTTTTTTTCCTAAATGATGTTTTTTATGTTTGAATTTTTTTATTTAGTTGTAATGAGTTGAACTTCAAAAATTTTAAATGTGAAGATTTAACCTCAAATGTTACGAATCCCTTATTTTTCATAATCATCGATTTAAAAAAATTTTGCGTTTTTGACAAGTATTTCAAGATGAAACCGATTGGAACTCTCTTTACCAGACCCTATCTTAGCATCTAACAAATATAAATAATCGACTAAATTTTCAACAAGCATTAGTTTCTTGCTCTCCTTCGGGATTTGGTGGG